>NW_024580667.1:17886851-18098322 GCF_017639235.1 Corvus kubaryi | reverse complement strand
AGAAGAGTTTCTTTTATCACTCCACATTTATTCAATCAGTCACAATCGGCATATATTGGAATGATAAAATACCTGAAGCCTTAACTTCACCTGACAGTCTAATTCAAAATTGAATAGTATCCCTCAGTTGTCACTACAGTTTGCCAAGGTCACACCTAAAGAAATCCCTTTCATAGTTTGGAAGAAAACATGGGAGATCTCAAAGTGGGAAATAAGACAATGTCTTTTTCATTATGCATTTTAGTTGTATGTGTGAAATGGCATCTTAGATATGTGAAAAATGAAGATGCAAATTTACCCAAAAAGTTATCACAGCTGTCATGCAAAATGCAAATGCAATGGACCCTCCTAAAATTGCATGACCATCTCTCATATTTTAGCATTTTAAGCAGGATAAAAATCAAGATTTACATTAGAAATACATAGACTTATGTTCAACAGATGTAAGGTCTAAAAGTGAATTTCAAGCAATGCATTTATTAGGTAATTTAAATACTAATAAGGAAATAGCCACTGATTAGTTATACTTTTTGACCTGTAATAATCCATAATTAGTGTTGTAGTATGGGAAACTTTTCTATCCTGCATTGTCTATATTGCTGATATACTTACAGGTGTTCAGACATCTAACTGTTTCTTTATTATGCACAGGTATTTATACATATCTAAAGTATCATTCCAACTTTCATATTTAAAAATAATTTGAACCTATATGAATAAGAAAAATAAGAGATATGGTACTCCTCTCTAGGAAAAACCTTATGCATAAGTCATATTTGGTTGATTTATTCAAAGCTGTTGAGCAGTGTGGGTACCTAATCTGCTGTGCACTATGCTGAAAATTTATCCCAAAGTTCTGAAAGACACATTATACTTATAAAACTGTATAAACAGTCACAAGAGAATTTCGAGTTTACAGCTATATAGCAATGCAAATCCAAACAAAAAGCAAGTTCACACTGACAGCTTAGCTGACTCCACATCAAAGTTGCCTTGTTTTTTGTTTAAAAAACTGCCCTTTTCTGAGCACTTCCGCTGATTTACTTGTCCTGCTCTGAGTCTAGGGGAATCTAACAGAGAAGTGTTTGATGTTCTACAGACTATCAGGACCTAACACCTTCTTATCTGATTTCTAGTAGTAAGTAGTTATATCTGGGGCAATTGCCTCACCTTACTTCACTTTGAAAAGAACACAGGATTTTTGGGACCAAATTCTTATGATAGGTGAGCTGCATAGGAAAATAGATACTTTTTGCTTTGTGTACACTGTATGTAAATCCCACCCTCAATGTATCTACAGCATGAGCAGGTGGAGCTGGATTGTGCCTGCACTAGACTTTCAGTGGAGGATTCATCAATCCTACCATGTTTAAAATTGCCAACAGTGGCAGGTCTGAACTGTCTTCTGAGCTGCAAAAAGACTGTCAGCACACCAGCAGAGACAAGAAACCCACTTCAGACCAGATCTACTGTGGTCCTTGACTGAATGTCCGTCAGTAGTGTGTGTCTTAGTTGGATTCCCAGAATTAGTCCTTAAATTTAGACTTTGAAAGAAATCCAGGTCACAAAATCCAAGAGGGCTTTGCTATGGAAACATAAATATGTTAACTGTCCATGATTGGACTTACTGTAAATATGCACTCCTGTTATGAATTAAAACACTAATATAGATGTGGTTTTTCATAACCAGATGCTACTTTTTGCAGAATGTCCTGTTGACGTTGGAGATCCCACTTACCTATCATAGCAGGAGCTTAGCACATTTGAGACTCCAGCTTTGTACTTTCGGAGAAGACTTCATTGTATGGATTATTTCCTTGGTATTTTCTTTAGAAATAGTAGCGCGGTAGTACTGATTCAAGGCTTTGTACTTGAAGCTACACTCTGCCTTCTTTCTGCAGGAAGATCCTTATACCTTTTGTAATTAGTTATGCATCTGTTTTCTGTTCTAGTCAGAGTTGTACTACCTAGTATTCACTCTCACATTTAAGGTTCATATGCTAATGTCCTCGTTATGAGAATCACTTGTCTTCTTAGGTGGATGTGTTCCATTGACTGGCTAGATAATGTGCCATAGCATATCCCATATCCCATAATGCTTTGTCCCAGAATTTCCACTTTACAGTGGTTGTGTTGTAGCTCTGAATGTTAAACAAGTTGCATGCAGAGTTTATGTACTGTTCACCATATGTGCAGCCACTTCTTGTGTTGCTGTCAATGGTTTTATTATTTTCCATCTTTACCTCAAATATTGTGCTCAATGACTAGGTCTGAAAGTGATAATTACTTCCCTGCTGCAGAGACAAACTGATTTACATATTTATCAAAGGGAAACTGGATGGCTCTGAGCATACCACAGGAACATTTGCATATTTATAACCTGAAATGTACAAAAGCTAAAATTAAGATAGGGATGTCTTGGTCTTAGTTATAAGCTTGTTTTAATACAAAGCTTTTAGTCAGTGGATTTTGTAATCGGATCAGTGCATTGAAATGAAGTATCTTTTCTTCATCACAGTAAATCAACATAGAGATTAAAATGATTGTTAGCTTGTGAATGATGCTATGCAGAAACTGCAACGTTAAGTTTTCATAAGGTGAAAATCTTAGCCTTTGAGCCCTGAAGAGATGGTTAACTGTGGCAAAACCTTAAACTGGTATAGCAGAAAGGGGCTCCCAAAAGGTTTACTATGTAGTAAACCTATGGGTATATAGTTGAATGGCATCAATATATTTTCTGGGAGAAATCTGGGTTTCCAAATACTTATGAATGTAGCATTAATTTGTAGGATTTTATGCATTTATTCAAAGACTTGCCACTCAGAGAGGTGAATGCCTGGAGCTGACTACAAGTTGTGATTCTGTTTAATGATGCTGTTCAAAACCAAACATGAGCAGCAGTATCAAATTCTGAACAGCAAATAAAAGAACAATCAAACTGGCTCTTCTAGGCAGTGACGTGATGGTTTATTTTCCCAGGCTGATCTATTGGAATCTTTGTTCAATAATTGTCTCAAGCTTGCTGTAAGTTTCTGGATACAAGACAGGCATGTGAAAGTTTACTGTAGTTGGAAGAGTGTTACATTTACAGGAATTTCCTTTATTGTCAACTGTCTTTTCCTGAGACAGATCCTTAACTCTCCTTCCAACATGTTTTTTCTTTGAATCTGGCAAACTACTTTAAAGCTTTCCTCACAAGTAGAGAGACTATTTTTTTCTAATGCCCAGATTACACAGAGGTATTCTGTTTCTCTGTCTTTTTATTCACAGTTTCATCAATATTCTAAATTTTTTTGAATTAATACAAATAATATTTCTTTCCTACTGATTTGAAATGATGGTAAACTAATTTTGAATAAAATGCATTTGTTCATATGCTTTTCTGACTAAACCTTTGAACACTTTTCCAAATCACTAACCCATTTGTAAACACGTTACTGTTTTTTTGGTGTTTATACCTTGTTTACAAATGAATAGTCATTTTTCATAAACCCTATGTCTTCATGTAGATGCATACAGTAGGAGCTTTACATGAGTCAAAACTCAGAAATCACAATCATCATTAGCGAGGCTGGTTCAGCTACCATTCAGGCTGTGAATAAGCAGCATGGCACTGTGTTTCCTTCCAAAAAACAGTCAATTGCTCTTCTCACTTTCACATGGCTATCATTCCACTGAAATTGGCATTTTCATATTCAGAATGAAACAATTCTTTATAATTTTACACAGTTTGAAGCAAGAATAGAGAGCAGAATATAGAGAGCACTCTACAGTATATTTCAGAAGAAACTTCACTTGAATTTTGGAATACTGATGTACTAATTAAAACAAGTAACACCTTAATGCAGTCCTCAGTCTATTTTGTATCTTAAAAAAATATAAATGGAAGAAAAATGTCCAATGATCTAGCACCTTTGTCTGCTACAATGTTAGTCACCTACATTGTGGAATACATTCCTAGAATGGCAATGGTAGGTGTAGCTTGATCTGAAATTCCAGTTACTAAATAGCTGCAGAAATTATGCAGCTCCTTCAGCTAGATTGATTTTGATATTCAGAAATGTTGTCTTTCCAAATATGTTCTGTTTAAATCAGAAAAAAATTAACTGGTACCATCTCCATGGATCAGTACAGCAGTTAATTTTTCAGAATGTGGCTTTCAAGTGAGGTATTTGAGTCTAAACTCTTTGCATTTTTATTGATAATTTCCTACTCTGGGGATAGTAAGCTATCATTGCTTTAACAAAGCCATGGTTTTCCTGAAGCTTTGACCTATTCATCCTACAGTTTCATATTCTGTATAAACTCTTTACATCCAAAAATTCTATTGAAATTTGTATTGCTTTCTGCAGCCTGCAATAGAACTCACAGGGGACACTAAGTCAGCTGGAGCCCCATTCTTCTAGTTCAAGAGCACATGACATATGACATACTTCCAATCATATTTTATGGGTGAAGCAGTACAATTTTACCATCTTCTCTTACGCAGACATCATTTATCTGTTCACCACACTCATTAAAGTGTGTTGCTCATGGAGTTGCATGTCTAGCACTTTGGGTACGATTCATCTTACTGTCCTTGATGTCTAATATGAAAGCATTTATTTTTCAGTTATTTGCCTATCTTCTCTTTTTTAGTCAACAGGTAAAAAAGGTCTTTTTGCTGCTGTGATTCACCTCTTCCCAGGCAGCTAAAATAACTGGCATTGCCTGTGAATATTTATACATCAATTTTAATTTAATTCTAAAGTCTCTGAAATATACAGAAGTAGTGAGAGTGAAGGAGTTAAAATTAAAAAAGAATATTTTTTTAATAAGAAAACAGTAAAAGATGTGTTTTGTCTTCATGATAGTGTTTGCTTCCAAAATTTGTATAATATTGAACAAGAAAGATAACTATTTATAGACATCCACAATGCACTCTTTGCATATTTCTGCACTGGTTACCATTTAGAAATACTGGTAAGTGAATGTATTTCCTGTGTTAACAGTAGTCACATCATTCAAATGTACTTAAATGTGGCTTATCTCCTGCTAGCACACACACTTTTCTGTTTATCTACAGTTTTCATTCTAGTAGGTGCCAGTGTTCAAGATCAAAATAAAAATGGAAGGTTTGTTTGTGAATGTGTTGTGACTGCCACACTCTGACAATAATGTTTTTTGAATTATCACTATTAGTCCATCTGTACTGAAAAGTGTTGCTGCTATGATAAACTGTCATTTTAGCAGTCATTAATACACCTAATGTAGTCAGTCATCTTTGTGTTTAGAAGTCCTTTTGAAGGAAATGGAAGTTTTACCATTGAGTTTAACAAGTTTGGATGAAAATTTCTGTGCATTTTATTTGGGTGTTTTTTTCTAAAATGGGAAGCATTTGAGTGTCAGAATTTTATATTTTTTTCAGGGCAAATCAAGTTTCTCAACCTTGTTACCAAAAAAAGTCATCATAATGTCTTATATTTAATTTTAATATGAATTTTTAATTTTATGTTTAATAATCTGTGATATCAAGACACTCCTCATTGCTTCTCCTATTTTCCCAAATTAGTTGGGAAAGCAAAATGGCCATTATTGAATGGTTGCCAATGCCTTTGTTCACCAGAGATCATTTAATGTGATATACTGAGTGCAACTCACATTTTATTTTCATTTTGTTTTATATACAGGATGAATTTGAAAGTTCAATTTCATCACAGAAAATGGTGTATGTAAAAAAATACTGTTGTGCACGTCACTGCACATATATTTCTTTGCACAATACCATTTATTATTATTGTCATAGTGTCATAAAATATAGCTTGATATAGGTTGGGAGGGAACTCTGGAGGTCATGTGGCTGAATACCTACACATAATGTCCTAATTTATCTTTATACTACACTTTTTTATCAGCATTGACACATTTCCAAGAGATATTGTAATCACTTAGCAAGTACATTCTCCAAACAATTTCAGAAGCCAATGGGAAATTGCCTCGTTCTTTTCTGGCACTAAGTCCACCTTATGCAGCAAGCGCATGGCTTGTCAGATGGATCTGCATGATTTTCCCTCAACCCACAAACTTTAAAATGTCAGCCTCTGTAACAGATTTTCTCAGCTCTGTTGGGAAATTTCAACTCCCACAAGGCTTCAAAATTTACATAAACAAATTCTCCTACTCTTACATTTCTTCTTTGCTCCTAGTTTACAAACAAGACCAACAGGTATCACTTAAATTTAACTGCTGATGACCCAGTAATTTGAAAAATGAAGACAGTCAACCTTTTTAAAAAGGCAGTTTTAGAATGATATAACATTAAAAGACAACTAGAAATAGTATCAATAAGTAAAGTAGTTACTCCTTATCCAGAAAAAGAACATAGCAACAGAAACAATGATCTGAAAACCATTTAGAAGGCTCTGTATTTCAAAGTTCTTATCTCATCCACTTTGGCACAATAATTAGGCATCAGATGACATGGTGGACAGGTTAGCAAATCAAAATTAACATTCAAATTGAATTATTCTTGGATGCTTAAGTAAAAGAATAAAGATTAAATAGTTGTGAAGACAGAATTATCTTTGTATGCTCTGAGATCCCTAAAGGACAGGTTCATTGTCAGGCTGATGGGAAGAATTATAATCTTAAGCTTTGGTCATTTTCCAGGACAAATAATTTTAGATTCCTCATCAGTATAAAATTCACTGGAGCAAGTTACAAAGAGCGGCTTCACTCTCATTCATACAGAAACACACTTTAAAGAATTCAGTCTAAATAGGTTTCAGTGTAATTTATATAACTGCAATCCACAGTGCCAAAGTAGTGTGAGGAGCCTTTTGTGAAAATGAAACAGGAGTCCATGGTGCCTTAGAGGTACAAAACATATATCCCTGTGGATACTTCTTTTAAATGTGTGCACCTGGGTGTGTTAATTACCTTGCACATTTTGAGTTTAGTTGATTTTTTTCTATATGATGAGCTATTAAAGACTAATTATTAGGTTTGATAATGAAACCACACATACGCCAAAGGTGCTACATACATTCTCTTACTTTTTTTTTTTTGTCTTACTCTAACACTCACACTGAGATTTTTGCCATGCTGCCTCTATAGGTTGCTAGGCATCAAGGTTTTACCCCCAAACTGTGAGATCTGCTTCCAAAGGTCACTTGCTCTCTGTGGATTACCTCTTTTCTCTGAAGTGCACAAATCCTCTCATTCTGTACTTCAAGAAACCCTGCAGCAATCGAGTCATGGTCCTGATTGCTACAAGCCCTATGTGGTTGTGCCCTACTGTGTGCTGCATGGGCCAATTGGTGTGTATAAGACAGTTTATGTGAAAAGTGGTCTCAAGAAGGCATAAGGACACAAATATTTATATGTGCCAAAGACCTCAAAGCTTCAAAGCTGTCTTTTTTTTTTTTTTTTTTTTTTTTTAATACCTAGGGCAAGTTCTGGATGTGCTGAAGAAACATAATCTGAGTGAAAAAACTCTTGTATACTTTACATCTGACCAAGGAGCTCATGTTGAAGAAATCTCCAGTGCTGGAGAAGTCCATGGAGGATACAATGGCATATATAAAGGTGAATATTCTCTGATTGTTCTTGAAAAATGCGAGAAGAAAGCATCTCCTTGGGTTTGCACCACAACTGTAATGTACTGTGTGGCCAAGGTCAAAATCTTCAATCTAATTGAAATAAAGTAAGAATGTTTGTTTTTATTCTTTCTAATGAATTTCAATGAGTCTTCTTGTCTCTTTACAAGAGATTAATTTCTTTTCATTGTTTCACTAGGTAGAGGCTGTGCTATGTTCTCCACTCATATTTCAGGGGTCAAGATCAAAGAAATCCAGTAATTTTTAAAAAGTCATTCACCCAACTTGAAGCTTCTAGTTGTAGAAAGAAGTAAACTGTCCTTAGGTCTGAATTTTTTTTCTTTTTTTTTATATATGGCAGAACTACAAAGTCTCAAAATCAACTACAAATCCAGTTGAGCCTGGAAGGCATCTCCCAAGGTCTGCAGTCCCAGCCCCTGCAGAGCAGGGTCAGCTATAGCACATTCCTCAGGATTGTATCCAGTCAAGTTATGAAAATCTCCAGTGATGGAAACTTCACAGCATCCTTGGGCAACTTTCTTTAGTGTTTGATCACACTCACCATAAAAAAAAAATTTCTTATGTTTAAATGGAGTTTTCTGTGATTTAGTTTGTGTCCATTGCCTCATATCCTGTCAGTGGCCTCCCAATGAAAAGAGTCTGACTGTCCTTTTTACTCAGGTACACTCTTTACCATGTGTCCCTACAGATGGTAAGATCCTGCTAAGCATTTTCTTCTCCAGGATAAACATCTCTCTCAGCCTCTCCTACTTAATCATTCATCACTATCCTTTGAACTCATTCCACTATGTCCAAGTCCCTTATACTGGGGAGTCCTGCACTTGGACCCACTGCTCCACGTATGTCTCACCAGGGCTGAGAAGAGAACAAGACTTGCTGGAAGCATTCTTCCTGATACAGCTCAGAATGATATTGTCCTTCCTTGCCAGAAGGGCACATTGCTGGCTTATGTTCAGCTGGTTCATTAGAACCCTGCAGTCCCTCTGTGCAGAGCTGCTTTCCAGACAGTTACTGCCCAGCCTTTGCTTTGCTAGAGGTTACTGCTGTGAAGATGCAGGACTTGTTATTTCCTTTGCTGAACTTAACGGGGTTCCTTTTGGCCCATTTCTCCAAGCCTATTAAGGTCCCTTTGGATGGTAACACAACCTTCCACTCTTGCCAGATTTATATCATCTGCAAACTTCAAAAAGGAAAAAATACAGGCATATAGAGTAAGCACTAACAATACAGTGAGGTTTTCAAGCAATAGGACCCCACAGTTTTTAGTCAGTAGGTATCTGTCTGAGAAATGACCCTTATATTTTAAGAGAGCTGCAAAGGAAATGGTACACAAGAAAAACAAGGAACGCCAAAGTCATGAGGTCTGTATATCAGATGGGTCCCCTTGGGCTAACACCAGAGTGAAATGTGTCTCGAACATTAGCACACAGGCCTTGCGTAGTGATTTAAGTAATTAAGGAACCATATGGTTACATATCTGTAGCTGTAGGCACAGCCTGAGGTGTTTTAGAAACTCTAAAAAATATTTGCCTTCTAGAGTGCCAGGCATAAGGTACAGGATAAATGAGAGGAAGCAAAAAATACTCTTGGGAATATGTTTTCTTGAGGAACTCTGATTAAATGGAGTCTTTTCTCTCAAGCCTTGCAAAATTTTGTATTCATACTTCCAGTGCAGAGAAAAACTTGAAATAGATCTTACCTGGATTAATAAAAAAATCTGATTGATAGGTTTAGTTGGATAGTAATGGGGCTTCTTTTCAGAAAAAAAGTAAAAATTGTGTGTTTTGCAGTTAACATCTATGCTGTGCTGGCAAATTTAATATACAACGGGTCAGAAAATAATCAGAATGTAAGAAACAAAATGATTATTTGGTAAGAGATATTCTTAATAAAATTAAAATAAATTAAGAGACCCATGCGATTAGTTGAATATACTTCTAACATTTTAAAATACAATGAATTCTGCTTTATCATCTAGTCACTCCATCTCCAAATCAGTCCTTAATTTAACAGGTATATTATACATAATTTTCAAAAGGACTGAAGTGGAAATGGTCAATTAATTGCATGACTATCAATTTTCATACATAGGAATTTATTCATATTAAAAGTCATGCGTGATGAAATGTGTCCGTTCGTCTCTGGCAGAGTTAATGAGAAGCAGACCTGTGAAGCGCTGAGACTCAGGCACTGATAAGCAATGTGCCTAAAAAAGCAAAAGGACAATCTTTGTGTTGCTTGTGCTTATGTGTGCATACACTAGGAATTTGCTTCCTCTGGTTTGTAGTTTAAAAAACTGGGAGACATACACATCCTTTCTCTCTCTCTGCTAGTCAATCTCCACTAGTTATCTTTATCTGAGTGCTGTATGAATGTAAATATGAATCAAGCCACTTAACCCTCTTGTCAGAGCTAGAGCAGTATACTAAGCAATTATTGGTTCTGCCCTAAAATCAAAAGCTCTCAATCAATCTCCACAATTCTAACTCACTAATTTCTCTTGATACCTAGCCAAATAAGCACCAATAATAAAATTTAGGAGGGGTTTGGAGAGTTAAGCTAGTGCTGCAAGACTCGATGCAAAAAGGGGAAATTGCTATTTGAAGGTTTTATTACTTTGGATTCTAACTACAGAACAGTTCACCATAAATTTGGATAGCCCTTGAAATTAGAAACCACAGCTAACATAGTGTTTAACCAGTTGCTGTTGGACACAGTCTGGTTTATCTCTGCAGTATCCCTTCTCAGAGGACGTTACACAGTAATACTGAAGTGATGGATCAAAATCTCTTTCCAGCGGCCTTTTACTGAAGATTATCACGATCACAATCTGTGTAGTAAATAAAATCCCTAAAATCTCCTCCTAATCCTAGATAGTATGATCTTGGTTTAAGATGTGAATCCTGACAATTTAGATTCTACAAAGATTGTTTACATTAATTACATAATTTTTCATCATATAAAGATGGATTTCCACTTTGAGTCTTTCTAAAGTCTGAGCATAGCCTCTAACACTTGTCCATGAGAACACAGTGCTTTCATTTACTATTTTGAAATGGGGCAGTTGCAAATTTCATGGAATATCTTGAAATTTAATAACATCTCCTAACTGATACAGGATAAAGGAGGGAAAATTTTTATATCTTCCCATCTTAGATTTGTTTTGTATACTTTTATGGTGTCTCTTTGCAGAGGAAAAATTCAGAAGATAATTGTCTCTTCCAACTCTTTTATCAATTTTAACTGATGAGTTTTTACCTGTGTCCTGGGTTGCAGTGTATTCTATTACCATCCTCAGGAGCCGTTGAAACCAGGTGGGGCAGTGTTTCCTTGCCTCCTCCCCCCAGACTATCTTTCTGTTAATTGCCCATCATTGTCCTGCCGCCTGACTCAGAGATAACTCCCTCCGGACTATTCTCCTGTTAATGAGCCTAATCAACACTTGGCCTCATGACTCGTTACCCCATTGTGAGATGCTCCGCCCAGAGGGAGGAACCAAGCATCCCATCGTGGATATAATCTGAGGCTGAACACCAGAGACACCGGCTTCCCACTGGATTTCCAGAGGACAGGAGCTACACAGCCACCATTGGACTTCCTGAGGAAGAGCAGACTGTTTTACTACAGGATCACCGCTTCAGAGGACTGCAGCCACCATTCTACCAGACTGCTACCACCACCCTGCCTAACAGGGTGTCAGGTTGTACCTTGACTCTGTCAGTTTGACAGTGTTTTCTTTTACCTTTTTTTTCCCCTTTTCTTTAATTTCCATTAAATTGTTATTCTGACTTAGTGCCTCCCACTGGTTTGTTTTTCAAACTAGTACAACCTGTCTCTAATTCCTTGTTATATTCCTCTGTGAATTACTTGCCATTCAAAACTGAAGTAAATATACTAAAGTAGTAAGGGGCTTAACACATAGTAGCATCAAGGTACCTTAATACTGGTTTTGGGATTTTTTGCAAAGGTTGACAGGCTGTTTGTTTTCTCTTTTTGTTTCCTGACTGTTAGTCAGATTTTGATTCATGATAACCCTTTGTCTCCTAAACCATGATTAATGTTCCAGTAACTTTTCCTGAAGGTCTTTGTCAAAGATCTTTCAAAGGTTTAAATCCAGATACAGCTTCTAAAACAAAAAATAGTGGCTATTTTAGTAAGAATTTCTTACCAACAACTGAAGGCCTTCTTACCTGAACTCATGAAGTACTCCTGGGATTTGTACAAGATACTATTAATATTTTAATTAAATTAACAATATTAGCAATTTAATACATTAATATTAACAATTTTATATTGAAATATGGAAAGTATTAGGTGTAACTGAAGTATCTTCTTAAAACTTTCTATGTAATTTTCCAGCTTTTTTTTCAGTTCCATAATATGTTGAAAGTATGAAACATTAATGTATTGCTTGTATATATGATTTCCAGGATACCTGCACTGACTTCTTTTTAGGTGTTTTTCACTAGCTGCCTCATTGAAGCATGTCCATTTGAGCTAGTCACCATAGCTTTCTTTTAGGAGCAGAAATAAGTTTAGTTTCTCCAAATACTTTAGATTTCTACTTTCAAATAAGATGAGTAGAATAAATAAATGAATAGAATTTCCTCTATATTAACAACCAGCATAAGGTGACTGATTTGAAGGAAACCATTATATTCTTCTTTGGTACCCTGAGATTTTGCATCTAAATATTTTGTGGTAATTTTTATTTAGTTTCTTAGTGAGTAATTTCTTGAATTAGCTTCAGTGTGCTATAATATATATATATATATATACACACACAATTTATAGCAGTAAGCAATGAAGGCAGTAAAAACTTTTCTCTACACTTTTTCTCACCGTAGTATTTCACTGGTACATATGCAGACAGTAGAAGTCCTCCCTCGCTATCACTTGTTGACATCTATCCCACTTTGTTACATATGGGATTTTCTGTTGAAACTCCTTACATCTCTTACTGTCTTTTGGATATGTACATGTTGCCTGTAGCTCAGACGTGCATTAGAAACACTGTCTTTGTACTTGTGAAGCACTTAGCACAGTACAGACACTTGGCTATTGTCGTGCTGGGCCGTGAGTTCTGCTGTTAATGGAAGTAATGGAAGTGGAGCCAAACACTGATAAAGCCAAACTGAACAACATCAATTTTAAGTGCTTTGTGCCTTAGAAATAGGTATGATCATAGTTATTTGTTAATATCCATAAAAAATAATAATTAATGTTTCCTAAGGACTTAGACCCTTATATTTTAAATCTGCTACAGATCTGTGAGACCAAAACAAGAAATGGAGGAATCAATTACCCAATATTTTATTAAAATTTATTACTGTAATACAAGTTTATATACTGCAGTGATAAGTTAGTTCAGCAACATTTCTTGGAGCTGCTAGTAAACCTTTTCCTTCCTGTAAGCCACAGAGAAACCAGGCTGACCATTACTTTGGCCCCAGGAATCATGCTATGTCATATCTAGTGATATTTGTTGGAGTTCACTCTTGACTTGAAAGAAAGCAGTAGTTGACCCTTTCTTTTCAAGTGTACTGTACTTTTCTATTCTCTCTGAAGTAATCCAGATTTTTAAATAATCAACCCATCTTGTTATTTTGACTGAAACAGAAGGTATCCTCAGAGATCATTTCATTTGGTTGGAAGAAAGGTCAGATGAAAAATGGCCAAATGAGCCATGTCTGTTCCATTCACCTGTACAAGAATAATTCATATTAAAAATTAACAAAAACAGTACATAAAACAGGTTAAAAATCAGTAAAATAAAGAGTAAATTTGCCATTGAAAATAAATTGTTGTTTGACCATTTTATAAAGTAACCAATAGTAGCCCATCTTGGTTGTTGATATTTGTGGCATAAAATCTGATACAGATGGGTAGAATAATTAATTTCTTTGTATTTCTCTATCATTCAAGAGAATAAATTGGGTTTAGAAGCTTTGTTTTTAAAAGAATATATGAAGGAAAGGGTAGTATGGTTATAATCCATGTGATTTAAGAAAGTTACTTAAAATTGTTTTCATCATTAATCATTCATAATGTTAATAGTGATTTACTGCAGAGTTCCCCTTTATATATCATCCTTTGTAAAACCTCTATTGCCAGAGTTAGGTAATAGCTGTCAATTTAAACCAGAGGGAGAAAAAAAAAAGATGTATTCTTTTAGCTAAGATTTGAAATGAGGTCAAAATGGAAATTTGATGTCATGTTGTGGATGACTGCAGAGAGTTATGTCTGCATTTTGCCTGCTCCTGCAGGTTTTTCAGGAAAGGTGGATGTAGGCTATTGTTGAACATAACACTGAAAGGTGCAACTACTCAGAAAGTGTAGATAGCTATGCAGGAAAATACAGCCTGGTGTGTTTTACACTTTTTAAAAAATATTTTTACACAAATTTAAGTGAAAAAAATAACAAAAAGCTAGGTTGCCTAGAGTCTGCAAGGTATACAGGCTACTAGGTTGCAAGTTTTTCTCTGTTCCTGTGTTGTCAAGTCTGAGCAAAATACAAAACTAATGAGCCAGATCCTTAAATATCAAGAGATTTTGTTTCAAAATAATGACATTTTGTTGGGGTTTTTTTTTTATTAGTCATTTAGATGTTTGCTACATGTTTCAAGTATCAGTAGTAAAACTTTGATTTTTTTCTTTAAGGAAAAGGAATGCAGATATCTTGAACAAAAATTAACAGCTAGAGTTTTAAAGATGATAAATGTCCAGGGATTTTTAATCATATAATAGTATTAAGCACCTCTAGTCACTTAACACAATTCTAATAAAAATGAACGCCACGTAAGCATAGATAATAGAAGATAGTCTTCTGCAATGACCTGTAATTCCTGCCCTGATTCTCTGCTATTCCCAGTCTCCAGAGATGTAAAAAAATTATGCTCCAATTAGCCTTTTGAAAAGAAAACAGCAGTCACTTCTTCATAGACGTAAGTGAGGAGAGAGCCCTGCTGTGGAATCCATTTTGCTGCTTCTACCTTACAGCAGGGCATCAGAGTTTGTGGAGTGCTCCTTTGTGCTTGGGTAATGTGCAACTTTTCTGACCTCTTCTGCGTTATTCAAGAAAATTGTACTGTGAACCTAAGCACTGTGAAAGCGACACAATATCTAGGTTTTAAGAATTGCAATGTGTGGGAATCAGATTTACCACTTACCTTGAAATTTTTCTGTCTTCAGATTAGACAGGAGACAACAGTATAAGGAGACTTTATTTAAACATCCTCTCTAGCTAGCACTCTTACTAGGTTCTGACAGGCATACAGAAATAAAAGGAACATCATACCTAAAGCTACCTATGGTATAGATCAACTCTTGGTGTTGTCTGTCTGTTGATGCTGTTCAGCCCTAAAGCTGCTGTCATTTGTACACAGAATTAGGATCTGGCTCATGAACTAAATCATCTCCCTGGCATAGCTGTTCACTGAAAGTATGTTAATTTGAGGATATCTGTAATTTTATGGCCTTATGCTTTTCTTGAATTTTGATTTGGATTTAACAACTCCCGCTCAACAGGATTTTCTATGCACCATAGCTCAGTCAGGATATTAATCTTTCCTGCTATGTAACATCTAATTCCCAACAAACTTTGAAAACTTAATGACTTTTGTACAGGGGTAGAATCATCTTTTCTATAGAAGATGTACACATTCTAGTGACATCTACACTGATCTTGACCCAACAACATTAACAACTAATCAACACACTTTTAGCTGAAAACTTCCTTCTGCTAGGTGAAAGGTGTTCTGTGTCTCACCAAATAACAGTTTATGGACTTAAATCTCCATTTTCTTTAGACTTGTGTTTTGAAACTAATATTTTACAATAATGTAAACAAAAATAGTACATGCATCTCATTCTTAAGTTTTTGAATAGGTAGTCACACACTTCATCATGAGAATGGAATTACATTTAACTCAGTGATAACAGTATACTTTTAACAGTGTTCCAGAAGACAGACAGTCCTCTTGAGATCTTGGCACTGTTTTCAAAAAAAAAACTTAAACAGGTATTGTCACTTGACATAAGGTTGAATATTAGATAGTCTGTTTTCTGACGTCAGACTAGGTATGTCCCTGACTATTCAATATTATGAATTCTGATAAAGCCCATGAAAAAATTAAGCAAAAATCTGATAAAGAATCATGAGCTAATGGTCTTTCAGTCACAGGAAAAGGAAAAGGTAAATTTATGCACAAAAGAGTTGTCTGTCTTGAAGTTACTATTTACCTTTATGAACAGTGAAAAACCTGTATAAAACCAGGTGGATTCTTAACCCCCTTTGCTGAAATGGAAAAGATCATCAAGGAGTCAGTAAAATAGGCAGCATTTACAACAAGGCCTGTGGTGAACACCAAAGATATTGACATCTATGAGGTGTTTTGGATGTTTAAGATGCTGAGGAAACAGAACTGTTGAAGTACTTTGTTGTAATATTTTTTCTTTTGTTCTTTTTTTTACTTGAAAAGGGAGATACAGGAAAAAATAGGCCAATAGGAGTTTTGGCTGAACCATGAATTGCTATTTGATTCATTTAATGGAAGGAGTCCAACCCACATATTCCTCTTTTTCCAGAAGTTTCAAATGTATAAAACAATCTCAATTTACTGGTAAATGGCCCTGACCGTGCTTAACCACATCAAAACCCCATCTGTTTAACAGAGGTTTCTTTTTCAAGTCATGTATTAATTTCGAAGGTCACCCTGAAGTGCTTTACATAGTCAGGACTGTGCGGGACCTTGGTAATAGCATTTGTGATGCCTGTCCCTACAGAGTCGTGTCAATTATTTATTAAGTAATGGTGACCATGCTGTCATAAAATAAACCCATTGCCCTGCTGCAAAGATGTTGGGAGGACTGTGCAGTGATGGATCTTGTAGAAACAATAAATGACTGCAATGCAGTGTTGAATGCAATCGATTGATAGTGCATTTGATGCAACTGTGTTGGTTTAGAAGACAAAAAGTTCTTCACAACATCCTGAAAGTTATCGTCACTGAAGGGAATTTCTTTCTAATGCACTGAATTGGAGAATTCAGTAATATACTTAAATTAGTACTTTCTTCTATATAAAGTCATTAAGCACCATTTTTAATAAAAAATCATGAACATTCTCTGGGTCCATACCTCAGATATCTAGGTATAACTCAATATTTTTTTGATTCCTGTATTTTGGTTGTAGTTCACATGGCTGTGGGGCACACTGTCTAGACCAATTTCTATGTGAAGATTCCAGTGAAGTGCTTTTTAATCTCCTACAACTACTTATTTTTGTGTAATTTAAATGCATCTTATAAGCTCTCTCTAATACATATTAGTAAATTTTCTGTGAGAAAGTACTACAGTAGGTCAAAAATCTAGAAAATTAAGAACAAGGCTAATACATCTCATGTAGAGATTCTAGCTAGACAAAATGTTCAATATTTGGAAATTGAATCTTACGGGGTGGCATTATCTAAGAAGAAATTGATTTCTCAGCAAACAAAACTAATTTTTCAGGTGGAAAATCAACTAACTGGGAAGGAGGTATTCGTGTGCCAGGTCTTCTCCGTTGGCCTGGAGTGGTACAGGCTGGTGTCTATATTGATGAGCCAACGAGTAACATGGATATATTTCCTACCATTGTCAAACTTGCAGATGCACAGTTACCCTCTGACAGGTATGCTCTGTAGTCATCTCTGTTTTAGAGAAAGTGTCATGAGTGTTTTGTACATTCTGGTGATATCTATTAAGTTAGAGGTGAGAATGTAAATAAGAAACTAGGTTTTATACTTGCAATATTATGTTATCTCTTTTCATATTGAAATACTGATAGTATTTTGCAGAAACGTTGTATGTAAATACAGACTAACTTGCAGAACAAGCACCAACCACCAAAAAGATAACAGAATACCATCAGAGCAACATACTGTCAAATCAAACTTGGAATTACTTACTAAAGGCAAAAATGAATGTATCAAAAAAGGTTCTGTTCTGCATGAGTGGATGTGTTGGAAAAAGAAACTATAAGTGTAAATTACTTTAAACTTCATGATCTCATCCTTGACCTGCTTAATATAACAAAACACATAAAAATGCCAGCTAGGCTTTTCTCACAGTTTTGTTTGGGTTTTTTTTGTTTTGGTTTGGTTTGGTTTTTTTTTTTCTCTGTACCAACTTAGTGAAAATGATCCCATACAGAGTTTTGCAGCCTGATAAGAAAAGCCACTGGACTTCTACAATTCAAAAGATGCTTTCCTGACACTGCTATATCCCCAGGCTTTGTCTTGTTTGAGAGATACAAAGTCTCAGTGGCAAGGTGCCTCTTCCTAAATGCTGTTGCTATCCAAATCCAGTAAGTGGAGAAACCTGTCGATATACATATGCTTTGAACACATGTGTGACTCACAAACAGCTTTTGAGCACAAAGCATCAAGAATCCACATGGGGAAGACCAGTGAGCAGTCACTCTGCTAATGATTATTCATTGAATGTTTAAAGGAAAGGGCAGGGCAGGACAAGTCTAAGACATGAAAAATTAGTCAGGTTGGTCCTGAGAGATGCTCTACAAGCAGTAATTCTGTCGAATATCAGAAGTTCTGATTGTTCTTAATGTGGCAGATCTTATGCATTTTGTTTTCATATTGCTTGAGTGAATACTAAGTACTGATGTTTCCTTTGATCTCTTTTATAGAAATCCAAATATACTTGCATAACTTCCACTTGCAGATTACTCCACTGTGATTCTTCTGTGTAGACTGATGCCACAAGTACTACTTCATCTTAGGTCATGGACTAGCGTGAAGCTGAATTCTTATAGCTCCACTGAATTCTTCCTGAGAAATAAGAAAAATAAATATAATTAGTGTTCTGTCACTGTGAGAGAGCAGTTTAAAGAGGAATGGAAGAGATGCTCCTAGTTGAAGAAAAGAAATTAGTAGTTGGAAAGAAAAGTCTAGTATATTCCTCTGAATCCAGCAGTTGTAGGGGTACTAGAGTACTGGAGACATTTTTCTGGAGATGCCTTTTTCCCCATCAACGGGCAGGCTGTAGAGCAGAAAGTGTTCAATAGATATGCATCTGTTAATAAGCAAGCTTGAAAGACAAGAGTCTGTTACTCAGGGAAGAAAACATGAAAAACTGAAAGTGGGAAAGACTCTTTTCAACAGACCCCCACAGATAGGGATTAACCCAGAAAGCAGTTATCAGACAAGGTAGCTTTTGGAATTACAGGAAGTTTTCCTACCCATCCTTTGAGAAAAGTGCTACTCTGAATGGATTGTTGCATACAGTTGCTGACAAGAATTTAATTAACACATGTGACTTAAAAAGTAGTACCTGTCTTGCAGTAGTTAAACTAAAGTAAAAAATGTTTTACATAATGCTAATGAAATGGTCATGTATGTAAAGGTAATGAAAATTAACACAGACCTTTTAAATCTTTCTGTAAGCTTCAAAAAATTTTAATGGGATGTTGCTCAAAATGCTGAAGAAATAATTACTTGCTGATCTGTATATCAGCAAAAAGTAATTTCCTGTAAAAATTATTGAAAAATTTGTAATCCATACCAGGTCAAAAATGCAGATTGTGATTTCTCCCCCTGCCAGCTGATGTCAGCAATTCAAAGGTTTAATTTAGGGAAACTGTTAAAAGCCTTGCTTATTTTATAACTCAGTTTTTATGTAAATTGACTGACTCCTTCAAAGCATGATCAAAGTTGCCCAGCAGCATTTAGTGAATTTATACATATTTATGTGTATGTGTGTGTAGTTGGTAAATGCATATTTAAACAGTTAATTTTCAAATTTGAAATGACCACTTCTGTCTTAAATTCTGATATGCATAATATGTTGGACAGAGATATTACCACAACTTCTGAGGATGCTAGCACAAAACAGCATATTTTTTCTAGTTTTAGGGTACTTCAGCCAGACTACTCCCAAAAACTTAAGCAGGTAAATGTGAAGGACTGTGTTGTAGCAATTTATTCATTTACATCCATTCACTTTCTCATTTAAAGGGAAAAAAAAAAAAAGTTGACAGAACAACTATTCCTAATGACAAAAGGTAAAATCGTTTCCTTAGCTAATGTAAAAATCGAAGGGAAGAGCACCTGAAGGTTTTTCTCTGAATTGACCAATTGGAGGTGGCTGTTCAGATTTGGGGTTTTTTAGGCAGCAGATGTGCAGAGTTATAATATCTTCTCAGGAAAGTGAGGTTTGAGTTATTTTTCTGATTTTGAAATGCTTTCTTACTCAGGATTATTGATGGACATGATCTGCTACCTTTACTTCAAGGAAAAGTTACTCGATCTAGGCATGAATTTCTCTTCCATTACTGCAATGCATATTTAAATGCAGTGCGCTGGCATCCAGGAAACAGTAAGTAAACTTGCCTGTTCACATTTTGAATATTTAATATAATTTTTATTGCAGCTTGAAGAGAATCAGGAGGAAGCCTTGGGCTATAGTAATAAAAAAATTGTTTAAAATATCTAGCCTTTTTCCTTCTCTTTAACTTTTCTCTTTGCTATTGCATGCCTATTCGCCATTTCACTGTTTGACGTTATTTTGTTATTATGCATTAATGTTAAATATCAATGCAATTCTGAGATCTATGGTATCTGAAAATGTCCTTTTTTTAAACCTTCCTGAGAGAGAGTCGGTGCAACAGAATAAAGTAGTCAAGGCTGACTCTTACATTGTCCTAAAAATGCACAGGTAATAGGATGGTTTGCTGAATAACAGCGCAAGTATGATGTCAGCCTGGCCATTTTTATTATTCAGATAGCAAAACATAGAAGAATCACTGAGTCAGTCATAATTATCCAATGAATGAATATAGTATTAGAGAGTCCCATTTCATGCTTTTTATGAATGACATAATTCTACTTTGTAGGCCAAGGAAAAAAGCATTTCTCACTGATTTGCTCTTTTTTAACTAACAGCTCACTGTTTCTGGTAGCACCTTCCACATTAACCAAAGCATATTTCCCTTTCTATAAAAATCTCTGTGCTGAATGAAGTTAAACACACATTAGTCCCATCTCAGTTGACATTGAAAGTGATGACTTGTGTTACAGCTTCAAAAAGATGATCCAAGACAAGCTTTGCCTTAGAAATTTTTTATTTAAGTGTTTTGGGAAAGGACTTGTTTAATATTTAGTATGCAAAGTTAAAGTATTTGGAAACTTTGTCTTCTTGGTCATCTGTAGGCTGACTCTCTACCTGTCTTGGACTTTAAACTAGGAAAAGGGAAAATATTACATATAATATTTATTTACCACTACCGTGCCTCTATGTCTTGCTCTAATAAATAATAAATAAATCATAAGGAATAAATAATCATAAGGAAGAACAAAGCAATCAGATCTAGGAGCATTTTGTATCTGGTGTTGGATGAAATTATTCTGCATCACAATGAGAGAAGTAGGCAGAGCTTCTCACAGTCAGAGAAGCTGTTTTTCTCAAACATACACCTTTACAAGGTGATATATCCCTTGTCTGAGGAAAGAGTCATCTTTGCTATTCAGTGAAGGGGAATGTGATGGGAAATGAATGGGAGCAACAATGAGGGGTTAGTCTATTGTATTTACTTGATGAGCAACAGCAATATAGAGTGCAAGTCTTCCTTTCTCCAAGGCGTTCATATGAGAAAGCCCACTCAGGACCTGGCAATAACATTTTCATAACAGTGGGCTGGCTTTTGTACAGAAGGTTGTGGTGGTTTAATTCCAGATAGAAACAGCCTGACAGAGCCACTTTAACATGGTGGGATGGAAAAGAGAATCAGAAGGGTAGAAGTGAGAAGGTGAGAATACTCATGGGTTGAGATAAAGACAGTTTAATAGATAAAGAAAAAGCCACATGTGTCAGCAAAGCAAAACAAGGAATTCATTCATTATTTCCCATTAGCAGGCAGGTGTTCAGCCATTTCCGGGAAAGCTGGGCTCCATCACACATAGTGGTGACTTGGGAAAACAAATGTCATCACTTTGAATATCACCCCTTCCTTCTTGTTTCTGCAGCTTTCTGTGCTGAGCATGAAGCCATTTGGTCTAGGATATGCGTTGGGTCAGTTGGAGTCAGCTGTCCCAGCAGTGCTTCCTCCTGTCAGAAGAAGATACTTAATAATCTTAAGGAGAGTCTTGAAGAGATACTCCTTATCAAAAAATATGAAAACTCTGGAAAAAAATGTCACCAAGGAATAGTTTTCTCTTTTTGTGTATTGTAAATGATCTTTTAGACCAGAAAAGACTTGGGTTATTCTTGATCTGTGCTGCATAGTTAACTAGGTTAACTACAGCTATTTTGGAATTCTGTAAAAACATTCTACCTGCAGATTAATAGAGCAGCTCTGCCTCCCACTCGACCTGAGGCTCAGTGAAAGAAACCATGACAGTGTGGGATGAAAACCCTCAGCCATGTTCAGCATCTTCTACACTTCTCTGGTAATGGGCCCTTCTAAGAAGAATCCAATTGTCCAACTAGACTGCTCATTCTTTCGTTAAACATGTAATTTCTATTAATTTCAAAGATGCACTTTTTGAAGAACAAAGCAACAACAGCTTAGAAGTGAAAGCTTGCAACCCAGGAAAATATGATTTATGTATTTATTGATTCAAGTACAAGGTAAAGGTACATATATTGTGTATATGCACTTATTAATGCATATATCATCAGATTTCTTACTATATTTATTTTCTGGTAAGCCTCAGTTTGCATGTCAGCTACAGCTTGCATATTTCACTATTTTTTTATAGACATTCAAAGTTTCGGATTAGTTTTGATCCTCAGGAAAAATGCATATACCAAGAATTGTGAGGGAAGCAAAATTCTGCTTAACTATTTGGTCCCTTTTTAACTCCATCACCCCACAGTTCCCTTAGTAGCTTCATCTTTGCCATTGTTAGATTTGCACTGTGCTTCAGTCCAAACCCCCTTTTTTTGGTTTAATTTTTGACTCTTAGGTTATATATATGAAACAGGTAAATGTAGTGTATGTTAAATTCTTGGTAGTTGCACATCTTTCCCTTGCTTGCAAGATTCTAGTCTGACTTAAGCAGGCATGTTTCTCACATCATTCAGGGAAGGTCAGAAACTTCAGAGTGAACAATTACCATTTTGCATTTGTATATTTAGAGGCTAAGAGTTCCTCATAACCAAATCAATACACATCTTCATTAAGTTATATTAGTTAGGTCAGTTATTGCATTCACAATGTACTTTCCCCTTCATCAGTCCTTTGAAGGAGCATTTAGAGGATGTGTGCTATGCAATGATCTTCTCAAACAAGTCTTCAGAATTTCAACCTTGTGCTTTCTAGAGCATCATGAGGAAAATAATCTCTCTTTTTTTTCTATTTTCCTCCTCTTTCTCAGCCACAGAAATAAGCTAACACCATTTTTTCTTCATGTCACTTTGACTCACATTTTACCTGATGCTAGAAAATAATGCACATAATTCTTCACATTCTGAATTTAAAAAAAAATAGAATGAAATATTAGGCAATTTTCTTCCACTCTCACAGATTTGTGCATGCTGATACTTCACAGAATCACAGAAGTACAGAATAAGCTGAGTTGGAAGGGACCCACAAGGATCATTGAGTCCAACTTGGAAACAGCCAAGACATATAGTCCTAGTCCTTAAAGGATGATTTCCTGTTATTTTGAACCCTTATAAATATTTGTATTAATTTAGCTGTTAAAAATACAGAGAGGAAGACATGCTAAAACTGTCCAAAAAGTACAGTGATTTCCCATTATCAATATTTTTTCCACAGCTGCCTGGTATACTATAGAAGTACCAATATATAAAACCAACACCTTTAGAAAAAAAACACTACATTTTTTTTCTTCCTAGTAAGGTGTAGTTACCTAGTTTTTTTAGAGCATTAAGTAATTTTTTTAATCATTAAGGATTTATATTGAAAATAAAACAGATGCCTTTACTTTCTTGAGCTGAGCCACCCAAAATTTTGTGTTGCTTTCTGTGGTGTATGTCAGATGATGCTTTGGCCTGTTTTAAGTCTGATCCCATGTTCTTCTGCTTGAGCAAGTTGACCAGTACTTTTGTATTTGCTAACATTATCATTTAGCATAGCTGAGTACTAAAAAACTACCAAGAGCACTGTCTCCAGAATATTACTGACATACTATCAATACTATTAAAAATGCATTGCTATGACAACTTAATTATAAGGGGAGAATTAATCAGATACAGAGCAAATCTATAGTTGAATGAAACTGCATCTTTCAGATTGCATGGATTGTGTGCAAAATTTTGATTTGATAAGGAGGAAATATATTGTAATGCTGTGTAATAAACATTGGGAAATATAATGCAATACAGTCTGCATTATAAAGAAATCATTATCTTCACAGTATTTTGGTACTACTAATAAAAATATACTAATGTTTCTGGTAAATGCTAGAGTGACTTTACTAGCAACACTTCACCTTTTCTATTTCAAAATTAATTTAGTTATTCAGTGGAATATGTCATTCAATAAACAAAAGAAAAGGAGGTTTCCTATTGCAGGTTCAATTGAAGCAGACTAGACTGCATAGCCAAATTAGCTTATCACACAAATATAATGACTTTTAAAGACACTGGAAATTCACCGGAAAGCTTTATATAGAAATTTCCCACTTTGCCTTACTTAACAAATAAGATACATTTCAATTAGTGTTTATACTGAGTTTCTTGAATGTTGTGATCTTCCTCAACTACTGAAATGATTTCAGTCAAATTCACCAACTAGGGATTTTTTCTGTAATATCACAAAATTCATAGCTACTCTGATTCCTGGCTGTTGCAATGTTCTCCAGCATCCAACAGTGGACATATTTTGAGTAGACATATTTTGTTCTATGGCTAGGGGTTATAGGCTCTTCCTAGTCACGAATTTAGCCTCTTTCTACCTTTTCAGCTGTTAAAGGTTAAAAACAAACAAAAAGTGAATGAGAGAGAAATATTTTGGTTTGCAGTTTTCAGACTGGATTTGTAGGATAAATTTACAAAATAGTGTTTTGGGGCTTTTAAGCGGTTCCTCCAGATTTAGTTTGACTAAAGGCATTAGAGTCATAATAAAGAGAGGACAAAGCATGAAAAATCTGCTCTGAAGAGTCATTTTGTAATGACTTCTGGTTTGGATAAGTGCAACCTTTCTTGTGAAATTGAGTTAAAATAAGACCTGTTTCTGAAACAATTAAATATGAGGAACACCTTTCACTTTTCCTTGCCTCTCAAAAGCCCAATGCTATGTATGCCTTAAGAGGTAGTAAGAGTTACCTTATAAATTAAGAGGGCTTGTATTATTTATGGTGCCATTCTTAGCTTAATTTTTTGTAATATCACATTCAGTGTTAATAGTTAAAAACTGTAAAATGAATTCATATGCTTAAAATACTGGCTTGTGAGCACAATATTGTACTGAGAGGAAAAACACAGTAGTTGGAGTTAAGTAACAGAAACTGGAAAACTTCTATAAAGCTCTAGAACCAGCTTGAAATGTTTTTTTTACAGTCAAGTTCTCAGTGTGAGGGTAGGTGAATCTAGTGGTTGTCTCTAGCAAACAGAAATGCATTAATTTGTATATAAGGGAGATTTGGGTGTGTTGAGTGGTGCTAGAACACTTCTGTTTGAAAATGCCTGTCATTCCTTGTTTGGTTATCTTAGTGCATCTAAAAAATATAATTATCCAGACATCCACAAAGTAAATGAAAATTCTGTTTTCTTTGAATTAGAAAGTATAAGAGTTTTTCCTAAGTACTTGCTATTTTAAAGATCTCTCTTAATATTGCTTCTACTTTCTGAATATAAACAAGAAATTTCAAGCCATTCATTCTTTAAAGCCTCATAAGCTTCTTTTTTATTACTTTCTTGGTAATAAGAGGGGAAATTTTTCAGTGTGTTCTTTACCATAAGCTGAACAAATGCTACGGTAGCTTCATATGTAAGATGAGGGATGTGCTTGTCACACATGGCAGACCCATTGCAGAACCCATACCTTTGCCTAACTTTTTCTTATTCTTTTTGCTTGCTTCCCTGAGGAACTTTTTCCGTTTATGGTTTATTTGCCTTCTCTGTGGGGAACAAAGGACTTAGAAGATGTTGTTACAGATTAGTAAAGACTCACATTGACCCTGAGAATGCCAACAGTTATAGTTGCTTTCGTTGCTTAACAGTACAAAGGAAGGTAAATTTAATAGAAGCTTGATCCACAACTTTCTTCTTTTGCACAACATCTTCAAAGGAGAGATACTACCATGTGATTTTCACTGCTGTCAAGGAAACATTTTGTTTTCTTTCAAAGGAACATAATTTTTTTTTTTGTCAAACCTTATCACACCAACCTCCTATCTTTTCTCAGAAAATAACAGATGAGAAAGGATAAAACAGAAAGAATAAACATTTAAAGGAGTAAAACTTTCCTATTGTCAGAAAAATTTTAGATTTCTAGCTAGAAGGAATAAACTTTTTCTTTAGTTGTAGTAAAATTGATGCAGGAATGCTTTTGTTTTAGAGGGGTGTTCCCCCAGTGAAAGACCATGGTAAATGTCCTTCGACAGTGACATTATACACACAGACTTTCAGTGATCAGGTCAGAGTACTTTTTCTTCATATAAAAATAGAAACCGTAACATACTGCTCTATTGAATTCAAAATATCCTGACCTAAATTAGCAATGTTTTTAGTGAACATGGAGAGGTTGACGGGTTTCAGTGATCATATAAAGGCAAAGGCATTTAAAGTAGGTAACTCAGTGCTATTTAAACTTCAGCTTTAATCGTTTGCTGTCAGATATTTTGTCATGCAGTTGTGACAAAAAACCAAAAATTTTACAAAAGAAAAATTTTAACGGATTTTTCCTCTGTGCTCTACAGCTAACACTTAAATAGAAAAAGGTATCTGAGTTAGAGCAACTGTCTGATATTTTTAATTTACTTATAAATTTAGCAGTAGTCAAAACAAATAGGAATAACAACAGCCACATAAAAGACTAGGTAAAAATGCACTGCAACTTTCAGAAATTAATTTCATCATTCCAAATACCATTAAAAATGAGTCTTTAACAATATCTAGAGCATTACACTTCCAAAAATATCTTTACTTCAATGTTGGATTTGAGCCTGCAGCATTTTGCATGTTACATTCAGAACATAGCGCTGATTCATCCTAATTTTAAAATCAGATTCAAATGGCATATGTTGTCTTAGGCAATGTTCTTCAAGGGAAGTAGTTAATGCATGCACAGCCCACATGGAGTATTTTGTGTGCCACAGCCTCTAACATCATATTATTACTCTTAGAAAATAAAGCAAAGTATCTGTTTATTAGAGAAATTCCCTGGAAACTTGACTGTCAAGAGCAAGGTGACTTCCCAGTATGCCATAAAAGACCCTGCCATGAAATGCCAAAGAAATAAATGTAGAAGAAAACAGTGAATGGTTGAAGCCTAGGTGCACTTGGGCAATACTGTGGTGGAGGCCAGTGTGCATCTGTGGATGATGTGGACTCTGTACCATGTAGTTGCTTCTAAATTTAAGTACTGATCAGTACTTTGGACAGAGAGCACAACCAGAATTACTCAATAATCAGTGAAACTGTTCTCAGCCTGAAAAAAAGCTCACATCTCAGTAAAAAGAGTGATCTTTCTATTGCTTTCAGACAATTTTATGTGGTCTCAAAATATCAGAGGGTGCATAACACATTGCATTTTTCAAGTATCTTTTCTTAAGGCATCCATAGTTTCCTAAAACTAGAAGTAAGGGGTTAAAAATCCCACAGCAAAATACCAAACAGCTTTCTATAATTTGTTACTTGTTTTGTTGTTCTTAGTACAGAAGTTTTGTGGTGGATATGTATGAAAGCTTTTTGAAACGAAAGAGACTACATTTCATGTATAGTTTTTTATCTTAGTTCTTTCAATAACCTCCTAGTAGCAATGCAAATTAGGTGAAATAGTATAGAATAAGTCCCTACACATTGTGACATTTTTTCAGATTTATTCAAAGTTTTACCCCCAAATTTATTGAAAATAAGTCTTCAGATGCAGTTCACTCATATTCAGGAGAATTTTATGGTCTCATGGTTGTGGGACTCTAAGGCAAACATTTCTGAGACTCACTCAGTCCTCTTCAAGATTGATATTTTAAAGCAAAATAGGTTTCTAGCATTCAAAGTACAAAGGGGAAGTTAGAAATCATGGTTCACGCACAACATTAAAAGTCAACAAGACCATAAAACCTCAATAAAGATCATGATAATTTAGCACTTAGAATTAGCACTAGTGCAATAAAGAAAGGGTGACCCTTTTAGTATTAAGAAATATTAGTTACCCTTAAGATAATTTTGTCATTACCAAGTGTGTGCTAATTTTTCATGTACAACCTGTTACCTGTCTGTTGGACATTAATTTCTAAATGCTATTATATCATAGAAGCAAGATTTCAATCATCTCACTAGCTCAGTGAGAAGAGTAGAGGCTTCAAGACTCCATAGAATCTTCAAGATTAACTTAATTATATTGTCTGGGCTCTCTTCAAGGTCGTAGGATATTTTACAGGCAGCTTTTCATTCTGTAAGTCTTATCTTTCTGTATGGTTCTGTTTGGTGACAAATGGAGACTGAATCTCACTCCTAAAAGCCTGTAATTACCTTAGCATTAGTTCATATCCTTAAAAGCAAAACTACTTAGTCAGCAAAGCTTTATAGTTTGAGCTTAAAACCAGTGTCTTGATCTACTGTGTTGTTGATAATTCCAGTTTGAATTCTTCACTTTAGCTCTTCACAGAATTGCAATTTTGGAAGGTTTTAGTTGATACACAATTTTTTTTTTTTTAAACAAAGTTCCCCCTCCCATCCCTACCCAATGCCAAGCTCTAAATACTATATTATCTTCCAAAAGCCAGCATGGGAAGAATTAATTAATCATTTAGTGGAGCTGCTAAAACTGTACCATGATACATAAGCACAAAGTTAATTAGAGAGAGGGATTAATAAAGTATAAATGGTTTCATGAAGATTTTGACTTTAGCACTACAAAAGCATAAGACCGAAATATTAGGCAAGAAGGTGTGAGTAAATAAATCTACCTGAGTGAAGAATTACTTATTCTCTTGTCCCAGTTTGAGACAAATTCAGAGGAATGTCCAAAATGAACGTTCTCTGATAGAAGGCAGGTTACAGCCATCCCTCTACCACCCAAGTTCAGAAAGAATTTTCCTCAGAGGAAAGTGAAAAAAACTCTATTTATTTAACAAGCAAAAGTGCATGCAGGCACGGGAAAAAAAGGATAATGCTAAATAATGAAACCTCTCACTATGGAGAGAACCTGGGTAGATTTCAGTCCTTTGTGGGTGTGGCTTTCTCCTCTCCAGAGCTGGGATTTGGTGTGGGTCCCTCCAAGCCTCGGTGGAAAGGCCTCCCAGGGCCTCTGGTGTTCTGAACAGTTCCAGAAGAGAAGAAGAAGAAGCCAAAGTCCCAGGGCTCCATACTTTAGCTAATGAACAAGAAACAAGCTAAAAAGCAAAAGGAATGTAACTCTCTTCCCTGCTGCAGAAGTAGAGGTGCCGGGCAGGAGAAGCCAGCGAGCTTATCTGTGTTTTGAACACAGCGCCAAACGAATTCCACTGGCTCTCCCCCCTCTAACTTTAAGGTACAGAAAGGCACAGGGTTCATGTCTGGCATAGGGTAGACGATAGGGAATACAGTATCATACAGTCACCCCAGGACATCTCTGAAAATGGTGTCTCAAAACTCTGGAATTTCTTTTGAATGCACTTTTCTCTAGTTCTAGAATGCTCTGGGAAACATTAAAATTAGGACTCATTAGTTATTCGTGACCACGGTGTCTTAGAACTGCAAATCCTTTAGTTCCATCAGGGTCCAAGTCCACTTTATCCCACAGCTGGTCATGGAGGCACTTTCATGTACTTCTTCATCTCTCAAATTATCCCAAACTTCAGTCTAGCAATGAGAATTTGTTGCAACTACACTGCTGTTTGCTCTTGATCAGCTGTTACCTTTTTGTCTCAGACATGGTTAAGCTGCTTTGCAGAAAAATGCAATTCCTGTCTGTTGTATGTAGACTGTGGATTTTAAGGCATTGATATAAAAATGGAATTTGCTGTGCTGTAGCATATCCCTCTCTGTTTTATGCAGCATACCTAAATTAGAAGCTAAAACAATTCTTTTTAAAGATATATATATCTGCATCAGGTGCTCTATATAATAGTTTTATTGTCTGATTTCTCTATTGCCTGATTATGTGTAATACTCAAACATAATTTTGATGCATAAATGTTATATAAAAGTTCAAAGTGATTACTTTCACCCATAGAGGATGATACTGATAGCTTTATAAATACTGAATGGTGGATTGCTTGTAGTATTTTTAGTTGAAAATGATTTTTTGACTCTGAAAAACAGTGCAATTGTTATTAAAACAAATTTTCAGCTGTAGCCAGAGGCTCTAGGACCACATACCTTTATGATTCAGAAACAACTGTAGCTCTTGCACATTCAGGTCAGTTTTCAAAAAGCAAATTACAAGAAAGCCAGAGATTAAACAAAACTTATCTTCCAGAGGAAATCAGTTTCATCAGTGAGGAGTATTGGTATGTATGCTGTTGAAGGCATGAGCTTATGTGCAAGTATGAGGAGAAATACAAGATGACTTGAATTATGCTGTGAGATGGAAGTTTTGCCTTAAAGTCTGAAATTTGCTAAAAAACTTAAATATCATATGGAAGATTTTATCCTAACAGAGCTGATCAGAATAAGAAGACCAAAGGTAGAATCAAGAAAATAAGGGAGAGAAAAAAATGTAACTATTAGTCATGCTGAAACTGAGGGTTTATATAGCTGACTTTTTTTCAAAACAAATACAGAAAGCATGTAGAATTTCTTTGGAGTCCTATTTGCAATGGTCATTTTTAAACCTTGAAGGAAGACTTTAGGACCTCATACATTATTTTGATTTTCATTCTCTAATTTTAAGTTTTGAGTAAGGAAAAGATTAGTAATCTGATGCATTCTTTAGTGGCAGAAAATACATTATGTGACTTTAAATAGGGATTATAATAAAACTAAATCCATTACGAAAAATGAATTATATATGATACTTGAAATATTTGAATTATGATATTTTAATTTATCAAAATTAGCAAAAATGACCAGTTTTTATTACAACTAAATTTATTCTACTGGATATCATACTTTGACAGTTTTGAGGTTTATCCTGAAAATCTTGCAAAGTGCATTAATAAGCTTATCTTAGCACACGAGTAAGTACAGAACACAAATGTCTCAGTTCAGTTTCATGGTCAATGGAAACATAATCAGTCAGTAGATAGAAAAGCAACTGGGAATTGCAAAACATTGTACAAGAATACATGTTGTTTTCTCATATGCTTCAGTTCATTCAGCTCTCTGCTTGAGTGGAGCTGTTGGGTTATTTAGAAGTTCTGGTGATCTCAAGAATGCCAAGTAGCTCCAAACACCAGGACTGTGTTGTGGCAACAGAAGTCTGTCCTAGAAAACCATGCTGGTATTTACAGAGTCGTTGTAATAATCAAGGGAAAGGTGCTGAGAAATGCTTTAACTGGATTTGGGAACATGATACTAAGTAGATTATACAAAGCCTGTACCTCCTGATCATTATCAAAGGCCTCTTTTCTCCCTGCTTTTATATGCCAAAATATTTGAGGTCTCCAGTTAGGAAGTGTTAAATATCTACCAGTGCTTTTGAATAGTGATGACTACTGATTTTTGAAAAAAATTAACCGAACCATGCCAAACCAAAATAATAACCCTGAACTAAGTTCTGAGAAGTATATTTGAATGCTTAGCAACTAGCAGGTGGAACTTAAAAAAGTAAAAGTGCCACTTGTATTTCAGAAAATATTTTCGAGTACATATCTTTTGAAGCATTTAATCCATGAGAAGTGTTTGTACTTGGAAGACAGAAAATGTGAAAAAATCAACATCACTCTCTTTAACACAGCTTAAATGTGAAAAAGTTATATATTTTTATCTCTTAATCAAGAAAATTAAGTATAAATTATTTGACTGTTGTAAAGTGTTATTCCATTAGTGGGTATTTTTCAAACTAAGATGTTGGCAAATGATTACAAGGACAATGCCTACATGTCAAGCTTGATAAATCTGTGTTATTACCATAGCATGGAAGAGTCAGAAAGGGGTTTCTACCTCATTAACATGTAAACCTCAGAGCTGGCCTGAGCCTGTCAATGCAGTCTCTGCCTGGACACACAAGAACAGCTCCTATGATAATTATACTCAGTCTTTTCTAACCAATTTCAAGCAATTTGATCTCTTTGTGGACCAATTGACCTCAGATATATTCTTATCACACTGCATTGTTAGGTTTTGTATTTCAGTTGCTACATACTTGCAAAAGGTGTGTGAGGACACATTGTGTCTCAGCGATGTAGAGGAGAACGTTTAGGAAGGCTTAAACTATGTGCATTCTTGCACATCTGCACAGCTGTGTAATATGTCTGTACATGGCCATCTTATTCCTCCTGTAAGTTTTGATCTGGTTTTGGGGAGCTAGTTGTGAAAGCAGATAACCTTTTTTATACTTAACTTTTTGGTCTTTTTATGTTTGATAGGTGAATAGTGATCCAAAGTTCTGAAGTTAAAACTAGACAGACCTATAAGATTCAGCAGGACAGGCAAAGCTGTCAAGGTGAGGGTGAAGATCTGGATGACAGGTAAATTGTTCAGCAGGTCTATCTGCCTGGCTTGACTACCATTTGAATGCACTTTGGTTGGAAGATTTCCTATCCTCTAATCCTAACTGAATTTCAGGTTCCTTTTTATGTCTGCAGAGTCTAAATGCCAAGCCCTCAGTTAGGAATTCCCACTGGGTATCAGTAAAGAGTTTAAGAAAGAGTTTAAGCTTGGACATGTTCAGGGTGAATGACAGCTAGTTAGAGACTTCTTTGGAAATGTAAGAGAAATTGTGCTTTAATTAATCACAACATGAAACTGAGGTGAACATCTGTCAGTGTGCGGTGCACTATAGTATGAAGGAAGGATTACTGCAAACCACTGCTGAATGCTAAACCAAACCTGGTTTACAGCTGAAAATCATTCATGTAATCAATTTTCTTTTCCATTGCAATGGATGAGGAATTTGTGTAAGGTTATTTGCCTTGTGAAGAATACCATAAAAATTCTTAGAAGGGGCCATGGTAGTGAATAAAATAGAAAAACATTTCCTCGTCTTTCCTGTTGCCATTAGTATTGTCATGGATTTTATAAGGAGTACTTTGACAAATAAACCACCTAAAATTGAGAGATGGAGGCCGAGTTTGCAGAACTATGAATTAAAAATTTAATGTAAGATTCAACAGTCCAAAAACAACTACCAGTATGCAGATGTTTCTATTTCACAATATCCTGTCATCACTCTTAACTGCAGTGAGGATGGAAGGCATATATAAAATTTATATCTGGCACGTAGTGCCAAAAGCATTTTCAGTAGTTTTGAGAAAGTACAATGTGTAACTGAATTACTTCAGAATGCAAACAGTTTTATATTCTATTTATTTATATCACTTCTTAAAAAAGGGGTTAGAGCCCTTAGAGAAAACCATAATATATGGCAACATACTCTTAGACCAATAAAAAGTTGTAGAATTTCATGCTCAAGGATAAAGCTTTCTTTAACTTGTCTTTGCAATTGTCTTGCTTAACATATCTTGGACCTCACAGTGCCACAAGAAATAATAGTAGGTGTTGGCTTAACTTTATGAGATAAGTGCCCTCTTCAAAAGATACTTTGAGACTAGTTAAAATTATTACATTGAATTATATAGTTAGTTAACAATAAAAGATCAAGCCAAAGGGAACAAACATGGTCTCTACCACCTTATTCACAGCAGTGGTCTACCTACCCTCCTTCAACTGTGCTCCAGAAACTGGAGGGAAAATACCCCACCAGTATTCCTTTTGCCACTCATGTCATCAAAACCCCTTGCCCTTTGTGACCCATGAAAATGATTGGGTAGAAATTTTAAGTCAGTTTTAGGAGAGATATCAAACACTGCCTGAAGTTCTAGCATTTTTGTCTTTTTTACACAAAAATCTGTAAGAAAATACAGCACAGAGAATTAGGGACAATGACTGGAGTTCCTGAGGTCCATTGCTGCATTCTTCTAATTTGAGATGAACTCACTCCATAGCTGATTACATCTCAGCTGAGCACTCTGGCATTGTGTAGGACTATCCTATGCTTATGAATCTCTCCAGGAGGCCCAAGAGCTGGAAAGGGCTTTGTTCAAATGCTGCACCCAGGTCCACACATCACATAGCTCAAAACCACCTGGATTTACCTGGATATATTGAGTAGTATGCCATGTATACATATACATGTATATGCCAGAAGAAGAAAAGGCAACAAGATATTACCACTGAGATTCTGAGTAACTGAGGAATTTATGTTTGGAGGTTGAGGATGTTGCTACTCAGACATGAGTTTAATCTTCAGGGAGGTAAGATGTGAATACTGAACACTGATTTTTCTACAAGGTACAGCTGTCCAGTGAACAGGACAGTTCATCTTGGTAAAACTTGATTCAGGTTGCTTCTTCCTACAGACCTTGAGACAATATTAAATAAATTCTTCACACTATATCCATTAATATATATGAGTGTTGCAAAGAAATAAAAGTTTTTATTAACTATTTTATTAAGCAAGAGCACAGATGGCCAAAAAATAATTTACTCATTATTTTTCATCAAATAGTTTGAAGTAGGAGATTTGATGGAAGTTGAGCAGCATATATAGATCCTTGCTTAAACAATTAGTTAAGCACACAGCAGCTTCAGTCATAGAATACATTGTACTTTGTTAAATTTAAGCATGGGGTTATTATTTGTATTCTTAAGCTAATGTAAAAATACTTTGTTGAACGGAAGGCAAACAAGATTAAATCATCAGTAAATTCACAGGGATTTTAACATTCACTTCAGTGCACCACAACTCTACAAAAGGTGTAGAAATGGAATTTAGAATAGACAATGCAACAGGTAGTTGAGGGATGGGGCAAACATCAAAAATGAACTGTGAGACAGTCATCTGCACCAAAATCCGTACTTAAACTTCAGAAAAAAGTTTGTAAAGGATTGTATTTGAAAAAGTTAGTAGATAAAACACTAAGTGAAAGGAGCATGCCAATAAAATGTCTTTGTCTTCTGCAATAAAGGAAATGAATGATAGCAGCACAAAAGTTACAATTGAAGACACCATACATCAAGAGAGCTCTTAGAAAATACATTGTGGAGAACAATTGTGCAGTGGCAGGGGGATGAATGAGATGACAAAAAGAAACTTCACTTGAAATACCTGGAATGAGATTTTGTTCTTATTTTCTACAACTGGAACAGAAGAAACAGTACATTTATATGAGCAAGATACAGCATCTCATAGGCAGTGTTGATGTAGATGTACTGTAGTTAGTGACTATATTTCAAAGATCATTGAATGATCATTAGGGATAAGTAAGACTCATTTAAAAAAAAGTATGCAGAAGTAACATATATGAACAAGGAAGGCAAACCTCTCTATTTTCTGGCCATGTCAGTGAAATATGTGGGTTTTACTTGAGAGGAGGAAATTTTTAACACCCTATGGATGAACACTGTGGGACTTTCATAAGGAATAGCACCTTGTAGATAGATATTTGATCTTAAAAACAAAATTGAGGATACAGTAGAGAATACTGGAGAGACAAGTTCAGCTTTCTAACTTGGGATGACACTTCACCCTGAAGGTGATTCCAACAGAACTGTGAGTGACCCCAGCACTGACAGTGGCTTTACTGACAGACCAATGTCTTCCAGCAACTGAGCAGAATGAGCAGAGCTGGGTGCTGGTAAAGGCTCCACAACAGCCCCAGTCCTGGCAGAGTGGTGAGTCAAATTCAAGGTCCACCCAGAGAGTTTGGTCAGGAACAGGAGGAGACGAGAGCACAGACAGAGCTGGAAGAAAGGCTGTAACATAGGAACATCCAGAGACAGGGCTGGGAACTGGCCACTGCTGCACCACTCAGGCAGGGAGTGATGGCCTTGGGCTGAGCTGAAATGGGAATCCTGGTCCATGGGCAGAGTGCATGGATGAGGGCCCACCTGAGCAGGTGGGGCTGGGGCACCACCTGATCCAGCTGAGGGCTGGGCAGGTCCAGTGAGGCTTTTTGATGGCCTCAAGACTCTTGACACCTTGGTTTTTTAGCAGACTCTGAGGATGGTGATGACAACATGTACATGTCTACAGTGTAGTAGACACCTACAGCTGAGCTAACCTGATGAGAGCAAATCACTCTCATCAAAAGAGATACAAGCAGAGCTCTTCTCACCCTAAACACCTCTAACAAAGTTAAAAAGCAGATAAGTATAGGCTGATAACTAACTTACATGAAGACCTGCACGTTGCTTGCAGTGATCCAAAATTAGGTGAGGTGACCAGATTGTCAGATTGAATACTGTAGCAGTAGCAGCAAAGTGATGAGCAATAAATCCTATTTAGTAACATGAATTTAAAACTGGAGATGCCCTGCTACCCTTTTCACAGTCTGAAAAATAGTATTATTGCGCTAAGTGACAGGAAGAACACTGTGAGAGTATTTTGAAGTTGACTGGGAATTTTAGACTCGAGGAATTTATTTAGTGTAACTTTTAAATCAGCAGAGGTTCAAAAAAGGACCTGTCTACAAATACAGATAAATAAGATAGCCATTAGAATGTGCAATAAAATGCAAATAGTGAATTGGTTTTGGATCACAAAGCAGCATTTTATACATGCATTAGTGTAATAAAAGAACTGACAAGAATGGTCAGAAAAATAATAAAATGCAAATCCTGACTTAAGTGGCACTGTCATAAATATCTTTAAAATCTAACTAAGAAAGTGCCACTCACTTTGCTTGTTGAATTTTCCTTTTAACTTAAGACTAAAACAGTAATTTACATTGTCTGTTAGCTATCGGCTCTCTGAGAACCTTTTTACTCTTTCTCACAGGTGGTGTCAGTGATGGGGCAGCTCTTATTGTGGAGGCAAAGGTGTCCCTCCACAAAAACACTTTAAAAAACTTCATTAAGTCTCATTAAACCTCATTCTTTGTCACCAGACTTTGTCTTAATAGCAACACACAGTGGCAAAGTAATCTATCAAAGAAGTTGCACAAAAACTTGCAATAAATACAAAGTTTTCATAGATAAATAGACATATCTTTTACTGATATTTAGACATTTGCATGTTACAGTTTACAGAAAAGTTATTATATCAAAAAGAAGTATCTTTTTGCTCTGCATGAAACATCTGAATCACTTATTACTGTTTCCTGCTGTCATTCATTGCAACCTTTTCATCTGATTACTGAAGTTATTTTGTTTCCCTGCTTCCTAACTTGCCTTATGAACATCATCTTCACTCCATGTTTCCTCCGTTTGTTTTTTTCCCCTGTCTCTACCTGATCTTCCCCATGTCATGGAGGTACAATCAAGAAAATCTTCCGAAAATCTCAAATCATCTCCCAAAACCCTTCTTTATGTTCAGTGTTTCAACCACAGCACTGGAGGAAGCAAACCAAGCATCAAGTGTCATTTACCTAAACTATCTCATTAAGAATTTTAATTTGCTATTTTGAGCCTTATATCAGAGCAGCTACAGTTGAATTTGGGTGACACAGTTATGGACATATGATTTGATAAGTGTGAAATAACATGACTGTCAAAGGAGAGAAGAGCATTTCTAGCATGAACAGACACCACTAAACGGTTTTTATCAAGCTCAAGAAAATTGACCTAATCATCTGATACACATTTCTGCTCACAATATTTTAGGTAGGAAAGTGTTCCCCCTGACAAGCATGACAAATACTGTTACAGTATTTTCTTGCCTTTGCTCTGCTCTGTGTCAGTGGCAGCAGAGTTACTGTTAGGCTCAGGCAGAGCTATTTATACCCTGAGATTTGCAGTGCTCTGTTCCCTACCAGCATTCCCCTACTTACTCTAAGAGAAAGAGAGAGAAATAAAGGGAATGAAAAGAAATTAAACACTGTCCTCAAAAAAAATACTTACCCTACTCTTAATCATAGCAAGAGCATAAAACCAATTTATTATTGCAGTTGTTTAAGTTGAAATGGAGACCTTTTTTTTGCCTTTCTGCTTCTTATTTTCACTTCCCTTCATCCTGGTTTTATTGCAAGCTAAGGGGCAGGAATATGGCTGCAACATGGAAGGCACAAGCCAAACCTCCTGTACACCAATCCTATGAATGATTCCTTACTAAAAAAACCCCAAAAAGAAAAGAAAAAACAAAAAAACCAAAAACAGAACAAAAAAAACCCAAAACACAAAAAACCGAAACAAAACAAGCAAAAAAAACCACCAAAACCCCCAAAACAAAAAATCCCAAACAAAAAACACAAACAAAAAACCCCAAACAATCCCCTCCCCCGAAAACAACCCAAACAAGAAATGAACACCAAAAAGCCCCCATAAAATCAAAAAAGCCCCAACAAACAAACCCTGAAAATTACAAAATTATTTTGTATTAATTGAATGACAAACCTAAATAACTTTTCATGATAATGATGCTGGTGTTTCCATCTAAGTCCTATATAAGGAAAAGTTAAAACATATTCATCTCATCTGCATCTCCAGGAGATCCTTCTCTGTTCTTGTTTCTCAGAGGAAGGAGATTCTAGCACATTATTGCACTTCTGAAGGGCAAAGCCTGTTTTTCACTGCACCGTACACATGCATTGTTAAGCTGAAAATTACGAGAGAGAGTCAGGATTCTTTCCTTTTTCCATCTTTTACTGTCATCTGGAGAATAGCTGGAGATTTCTACATCCATTTCGCATTCAACCAAAACAAGAAAATATTCCCATTACTTTCCTAAAACTTTTCTTTTCAAATTCAAAGATTTTTTGCTGCCTGGAGAACTGTGAAAAAAAGGTTGGATTTTGCATAAAGGTCCAAACTGGCAAATTGCTGGATTTCTCTGAAATACCATTGCCTTGAAAAAGTCCATGTGAAACAGAAAATATACTTCTAGAAATGTTCTTAGGAATAAATGTGTTATTTGTACCAGAGTCCCTGCTGATCATATGTAAGAGAGCATCCTGTGGTATGTCCTTTAGGTGCTAAGGTTTTTAATTCAGATTTTGCATTGTTTGCTCAGTGTCAGGAAAATTGCAAATTTATGGTTTAACATCATTCGTAATCTTTTACTGGGTTCAGATTCTGGAAAAGACATGCATTTTCTAACACTGGGATAAAAACCGTCTCATGTTTCAGATGCTGAACTGCACATACATCTTTACAATAAAACCAAATTTCAGTCATTCTGATTTTTTTTTTAATATTTAGGAGTGGCTGATGCTGAGATTTTTTGCACCATCCTACTTGCAAATGTTCATTTTCTTCAACTCAATTTTTTTACTCTCATAAAAGCAACTTCTTTGCTCTGTTGTCATTCATACTTAACTGAATAAATTTTCAAAACAATTTTTTTTTTCCAAAAGATTGTCTAAGTGACCTTGTACCTTCATAAAAAAAAAGAAAATAATAAAATAAGTCAACTAGCTAAGACACTTGTAAGGAAGAACAATTCACTTTTCTTCAACTTTTAAAGTAAAGCAAATTATTCAGTATTCTTCGGCACAGCACAAAATTTCAGGCAACTACATTTACAAAATTTCTATTTTTCAGTTTTAAATTAACTTTGAACTGTTATTTCTTTGTTTTTAGATGTACATCTGATAACTTAAAGGTTATGCATGGTAGTAATTTTCAGATTAATGATTTTGAGTACTTCACTAGCATTCCATGTGTTGACAGCTTATTTTTTTGACATCCAAATTTTGAAAGCTTTCTGCAGAAAATAATTCATAAGAAAATTCCCGTTGGTGCTTTTTCTTTTTGGCTGACAGAAATTTGTCTAAAAATATTTGCAGAAGTTGCTTAGGACTTCCATTGCATCTTTGTCCCTTGTGTTTGCTTAGCATCAGAAAAATTGCTTTCTGAATCTTATAGATCTGTTCTTTTCACTCAGAAATATTGCATCCACTTTCTGTAAGAGGGAAATGATTGTCCTCAATGTATTTTCTGTTAATAAAATGCATTCTTGAAGGACAGAAAAAAAATCAAAAGAGAAAACACCATTCTGAATAGGTTTCTCTTTGGGTTTTGCCATCTTTGGCAAAGTGTTTCTGCTTTGTTCCTAAAGGTGTTCTTAACTGACTGATTAACTGAAAGAGTGTTCTTAATCTCTTACTGACTCTGGTGGAAAACCACCACATGAAAATCAAGACTATATTTTCATAAGCATTAAAATAAGGCTTTTGTGTTTTCAAGGACTTTTAATATAGATTGAAAATGACCAGGTTTTTTTAGTTGGGTTTTTTTCTGGTTTGGTTTGGTTTAGGTTTCTTTTTTTAGTGTGTGTGCCAACATTATCCTCTCTCTCCAGCATGCCATCAGCTGCTGCTTAGATGAACTGAAAACTACATGGACCATTCAGCAAGTAAATATTCTTCAAACAAATCTTTAGCAGGTGTCTGGATTATTTGCATCAAATTACTACAGATGGGATTTTTCTTCCAGAGCAATATGTATTCTTCCATGTTGCTATCACCTAAGACATCCAAATATGAGGCAAAACATTGCATTATAGTACTTCCTATTTTAGCAGCATAATTTCTATACCCGCAGATTCTTCCCTTTTAAGACTTTCTTCAACAAGAAAACACCGCAAATGATCAATCAATTCTTTTTGAAGGTGATGAAGAATTCAGAAAAATAATTCTTTTTCATCTAATTTCATCTAATTCAGTGGATAATCTTGACTTTTGAACAGGATTCAGTGGAAGTTTCTCATACCACAGCACTTACTCTAGATAATGAACTCAGTCATGAGATTTCTGCCTTCATCACTCTGGGAATGGTTTCGGCATGTCTTTTATTTTTCCTGCAGTATTTGTTCAGTATGATTATTAGATATTCAGCAATGTGCAATCCTTTCTGTTTTAGTAGATACTTAACACTGTAGGTTTTATTCTAAATATTTTAAAATCACTGCTACTCCTGATTTTTTCATGATTTTATCTCAAATACTGTTAAGGTCTGCACAGTTCTTTATGCAAGCCTCTTGTAGCAACAACTGGTTCTCACAAACCAACATTATGTCTTTGAGTATCACTCAGCTATTCTCCACCTACACTGGGACATAATGTGCTGTCTTTTGACTGCTGTAACAATATAACACCATAAGATACCTAGACATTAAATATATTTAAAAAAAAAAAGAAATTTTCATTGTAAGAACAATAAAGTTACAAATGTTTAAACTCAAATAGCATGTTTTCATTAGCTGATTGAGGAATGCACATAGTCATAAAAATAATAAGTATAGTTTCATTATAGTAACCAAATAGTATTGTCTTTACTATATAGAGCTATTTATAGTTTTACAAGAATTTCACAACTGAAGCTTTTTTACACTGTTATATTATCAAAAAGCTGAATATATACATATATGTGATATCTGCTACAAATAAGATTATCAGAGAACCTAAAAATTCTGAATGAACTTAAAGGAATGGGGAGGAAAGGATTCAATCTAATAACAAGAGTTATCTGAAAAAAGTAATTTTCAAGTGAGTTGCAGTTTTCATCTGCTACTGTGTAGAACTGTTGAAAAGCATGAGTTAGAGTGTGGGAGTTGACAATGGCTACAGAGCACACTTGAGACACAGAGAAGTCTGTGGCAATTTTTGTTGGTCTGCTACACCCAGATGGCTCTGAGAGGCATCTGAATTCAAGCAGGGACTAGCTCCCCAGTGTATGGTGGAGAACAGACCTGTTTAACTTGTTCTTCTACAGAGGGAAGCCACACAATAATGTGAACAAAGGAAATGACAGTAGCTGCAAACCTGTAAAGCTACTCTCATAGATTAAATTCAGTAAAAATGAAGTCCAGGCAATAATGCAACAATAGCTTCTATTCACGTCAAGAACCGCTTATCAGAAAACACCAGTTAGCCATCAATGATTAAGAAGGATGCTTTTATAAGAGAAATTACATCCATATCCAGTGTGTCACTTCATCTTGAATATATTAATATATCTTACTGAGAGACTTTTATTTAATCTCATGGCCTCTACCTGTCAGTTGAAGCTACTATTGTCTGTATGAGAGGATAAATAGCTGGGTAAAGGATAATAAAAGAGGAGTCTTCTAGGGAGATTGAACACTGAACAACTATGTTCATAGCAGATTTACTTGGATGGAGGGGTTTTCAGCCACTGGGAGCTGGCAGAAGGGGGTTTTTCCCCTCGTGTGCCGACACAAAGAAGCCCGGAGGCCAACACAGAAACCCCTCTGGAAGGCAGCACTCAGTGCCCAACACACAATGAAAAAGGGGCAGAGCTCCTCACCCAAAAGGGGCTGTATCTTCCTGTTGCTGCTAAGCAGCACGCAGGCGACGGCAAAGAAGAAAGAGAGGGGACTCTCTGTATGTGTTCCACACAGGTTTACTCCAGTGAAATGACAGGGACAAAACAACCCATTGGTGGGAGGGTCCAGGGATCTTATACTGGGTACAGAATAGGTGGGGAAAGGGATCTCAGCCAATGGGATAGAAACAAGCAGGCGGGATTGACAGGAAGGGAACCAATGGGAACAACACATAGGCGGGACTCAGGGAAGGAGCCAATGGGGCGTCGAGGAACAAGGAACTTTCTAGAACTGATACATATTAAAGAAGGAAAATGAATATACATAACTTCCTACATAAAACAAGAAGACAAAATATTAACCAATCAGGGGAAAACATGCAAAAAGCAAAACAAGGGAATCATGGGTTCTCACCAGGACAGTAAGTCACATGCTAAATTTGGGTTGCTGACCACCGCAGCTGATTGTCTGAGTTCTCCTCAGCAGAAAGAGTAGCTGCAGCCGCCTGCACCACTACTCTTGGACTAATAGCAACGTCTCTTAATTTGAAGCTATTTAGAAGTACAGCTTCTGTAGTTTTTGTTTTTCTTAATATGTAACGGAAAGAAGTATTCTGAGAGCGATCTTACTGGACAACTCAGAGAACTGGAGAATTGCAGGAAAAAAGGACTGAAATTATTTGTGAAGCACTGGGACAGGACCTTTAAGGGTGCTGCAGGCTTAAAGCTTGCCTGCTGTTTCATAAGAGGCTTGATATACTTGGCTTTGGGGAAGCCCTGGCAATTTTACTACTAACTTCACTGTGGAAGAGACATACAGTTATCTTTTTTTATAACAAGGTTTTACTATCCAGATGTTTTGGAGGACACAGGTACCATTAATTACTGGGAGATTAATTGGATCCTTGTACTTAACCCTCTGTCAACCTGAGATTTTCTATCAGCTGAGAGATGGGGAGAGAGCTCTCTCTTTTTAATATCGCGCCTTAATACAGTTCATCAGCTTTACAGATTAGAAGTCTGACAGTTCTTAATGTCTCCTAGTATATTGCACTGGCTGCTCCACAGCCACAGCCACTGACAGATATGCTTTAGTTTTTATAATGCTTAGGAAATAGGTGTTTAAAGTCTGTGCTGCTGCTTCTCCAGCATAACATGCGTCTCCAGAAACACTGCTGCAGTGCAACAAATAAACATTGCACAGTAACACCTTTGCCCTCCCAGTGCTCAGTGTTTTGTACTGTATAATCATGACATTTTATAGCTGCATATCTGATAAAGTACCATCAGCTCTTCAAAACACTAGCAATGTCACTCAGACATGAGCTGATGTCACACGCACCTTGTCCCCAAACCCACGCATGATTTTGCAACATGCTCTATGCGCTGTATATAACAAAACCTGAGCAAGTCTTTATTTTGTGGGGGAAAAAAATCACAGTACAATGTCCTTATTTCTTTCTTTTCCCCATTTCTTACCTATATTGGCGGCTTGTACCAGCTTGCATTAATTCAGAATTTCCAACTTTGTATGGCTATCTGTAAGCCCTAGAGCAGACCTGATGCTATAATGCCCAACACCAAAAAAAGGTAGCTGAAAGTTTTCTTTTCAATGTCATTCAGCACAAACGTATCATGAAAGACCGATGTGCAGTAAGCTTGACCACTAAGTTCTCATGTGCGTGGCCTTGTTGGAACTTCCTTTAATTGACATTTTAGTAGCCGTATAAATTTTTTTCTGCTGATCTTCTGTCAAGGTGTTCTGGTGCCCTGAATCAAATTCTCAGGTGTGGCAAATGTTGCATGGTCTACAATGACACACAGTGCACTGATTAATCAAGCCCTTTGGCTTTTTATGTTCTCCACCGTCCATCTTGCAATTAAACACATCTAAGGAGCCTGAACCAATGCTTAGTAGAGAATTACATGCCTTCTCAGAATGTAAATTCTAAATCTCAGTAAACGAGAGGCATATTTCTTGGAAATGTTCTGTGCATAAGTTCAAAGAAGTTTAAGTGGCCATATTTGATTTTGTTTGTTTATTTAATTCTGAGAAAACAAGAGATTCAAGTGCCAAACCAACCTTTCAAAATGTTCCTGGAGGTAGATGAAGGAATGCCATCTTGCATTACTTTGTCTTATCTTGCTTTGCCTTCCTTTAAATTTCCTTTCATTTTTTTCCCAGTAACACTGTGCTATTGCAGCTGTCACAGCCAGAGCCTTTTAAAACCTTCCACATCCTATTGTCTGTGCCAGCAAGTCACTCAGCCTTTAAAAGTCCTTCCCTTTGCTGACTTCCAAGAAGCATTCAGAGGGTTCTCCCAGTCTAATGTGTATAATAACCATCACCCATCCGACCCCAATTTAAGTGGAGACGAAGTGAACTGCAAGTCCCTAGGCTCTGTCATTGAATTGGTTCCTAAAGGTAAAATCACTTATAATGTGAAAAATGCTGTGGAATGGAAGAAGCTGTCAAGACTCTTAAGGTCACCGACTGTCCTTTAAATCCATGCTGTGGTCTAGAACTGCAGCCTGTGACTCTTTAGTCTGCTGAAACATTTCTCTGTAAACATGTTTTTATTCTTTAAAAGCTGACTGTGATGTGGTTTCACCATGGCATATACCAGTGTATCTCTGCTCTACCCATCCCACATTTTCTAAGGCCTTCCACACAATAGGGTGCTGAGAAATGTAAATTACTGATGACTAAATTTTTCCAATGTTTTTATAGTCTCAAGTGAGCAGGTAATCTGACATTATAGATCTCAGATGTTTAGTAACCTGCTTTTATTAAGAGAAAAATACAGATTTTTCTTACTCTAATTAATTATTCTTTGTTCCATTTCTGAAGAACTATATACTTCCTTGGCTGTGGGAGGATGGTGTGCTTCCCTGGAAGTTTTTGTCTGTTTCTGCCTTTCCTATCTGTTCTGTGATACTTGAGGAAAACAGTAACAACATTTTTGTTTACATCTATCTTGTTAAGTATTTTTTGATCCTCCACTGACCTGTTTGAGAGTACTTCTTGAAAGAACCAACTGGTATTTGCTTATTCTTATTCCAAGAAATATCTTGGATTTTCAAACAGTGAAAATACTGACTAAAGTTACATGAGAGTGGACAGTTCAGTTTCTGTACACAGAAAATTAAGCTGAGAATGACCAATCTATAAATGAAGAACTTTGGTTCTCATTTTACAAAGCAGAATGTCACCTAAGAATTGTGCTACTGTAACTGTTATTTATTATTTATGTTTGGAAAAATCAGCTGGAGGCCTAAGACAACATTCATTATGCCTTTTCATGTCATCCCATTTAATAAAATGAGAAACTCTGTACCCAGGTCTTTGCAAAGAAAGCATGGGGCAGAGGACAGTGGGTTAATACAGCAAAGAGAGAAATAAAAAGGTAACAAGGAAACTATTTTGATTAGCAAAATGAGACGCAGGGTCCAGCATATTTACCAGTGGATAAGTATGGTCAAGGGGCAAAAATACATTTTAATAAGCCTTGAAGAAGACTTAGTATATATTTCTGCAAATCTTAGAGCTGTTTCTGTAAAACACAACGTTATTTAAAGTCTTCTATGATTTAGGTAATCAGAATTCTTCCAAGGGAATGAAATTGTCATAATTGTTTCATAAATATGTTTAGCATGAAAATCACCATGTTTTGCTTATTTTTGTTTTGCTCAATTTTGTTTTACTCTTTCAGTATGCAGTTTCTGTACAGAGTGTCTATGCTGTCTTTTTACCAAAAGACTGATTTCCCATGTTGTTGGAGTTTCCTCAAACTAGGAGACTTCCATTTTGTCATTTTATCACTTTATCACCAGCTGTTTTGTGGATGTAAATTGCAGGTGAATCTGTCTGGAAAGTCTTCTTCTTCACTCCAAACTTCAGTCCTGAGGACTCCAATGGTTGCTATGATTCTCACGTTTGCTTCTGCCATGGAGGATTCATTACACAACATGATCCTCCACTGCTTTTTGATCTGTCCAGAGACCCTGGAGAGAAAGTCCCACTGACTCCAGAAACTGAGAGCCGTTTCTACGAAATCCTCAGGGTCGTACACCAAGCAGTAGAAAACCACACCAGATCCCTGCATGCTGTTCCAAACCAGCTGTCATGGGACAACCTTCTCTGGAAGCCATGGCTCCAGCTCTGCTGCTCATCTCTCTTTCAGTCTTGCTATTGTGACAATGAGTCAGGAGGGAGTCCACTGGAGGTGCACTCGGGATAAACAAGCTGCAATTCCCTTTCAGAAACTGGACCAGGGGAGTGTGGGTGTCTGACTTGAACTTGTGGTACAAGCCTTCAGAAGGTTTTGTTGTGTTGGAGGAGGACCAGTCTTCAAATACCTATTGCAGTAGAAGAGAGTTTCAGTCAGAAAATGTGCCAAGAGAGGGGGGGCAAGACACACCTTTTCTGACTTTATCACACAGCATGAAGGACATGTTGCTGTCCAATCTACACATGGGTAGACTTGTGAGCATTTTCTGTGGGAGATAATTTTCTAGACCTTCAGCTTTTTTCTTACACAGCAAAGAATTTACCTATAGTTTCTGTCAATCGAACAACTACTAAATGCACTTTCCTGTCCTTTTTGCTAAGTGTTATCCATTAGTAGGTCATAGCACTGAGTAATCAAAAATAGAGAGATAATAGTGGAGAGGTCCTCCTGTGGCAGTCATTTGGTAACTGATAGGTTAAGAGCAGACTTGCAACAGATCTCTATCAACAAGCATGACAGGTATGAAAAAACTGACAGATTGTCAACAGTCTGACTTTGAATGTGCCATAAAAATGCACAGAGCTATGTAGTGGAAGACGTTGTGTCCATATTAAAATGATGCTTCCAAGCATCCCCACTGTCCTATTGTATGGCAGTGACCTTTGTTTCAAAAGGACACTACTTCAAGTGCACCAGTTGTGTGCTTGAGTGTGTACCATAAGTTTCCATACAAATATATATATATTTATATATGTGCAAGCCAAATTCATAACCCATAAATCCTTCAATCCCTGTTATAGGCACACTCTCATGGTGATAGTCCAACTGATAAAAGATTCGATCCATACTTGATATTTGCGTTCCAGATTCACATGGTACTATCCTACAAATATATATTTCACTATTTATTTACCCTACCTATTCTTCCACTGGTGAAACTAATCACAAATAAATAAAATTTGGTCTTCCTTTAAATATCTTTGCCATCTTCTAAGCTCTCTGAATAGGATCTCTCATTTTCTGAAAATAAACTTGGGCTTGAGTACTTAAAGCCAAATATAACTGTCTCTGAGTTCTTAGCAAGGTCTTGGGAAATCTACTGTCCTCGAGGGCTAATTTTTGTATCCATTTTTATCTCCATCTTATTCAGGCACATTTTCTTTCCACTCTACAGGCAGACAATCTATTTTCTTTGGCTTAGAGATATAGAAAAGAAGATATCAGCAAAATAGTAAAATGATTTGATGCCTGATAATAGAAAGTGACTTGCTCCTTATCAGAAAGCAGCAGTTAATTCCCACATTATGACATGTTAAAACCTGTTTGGGGCAAAAGTGATCTGTGACTATAGTAATGCAGTAGCTTCAGTCAGCCGACATTAAGATTGTGACCTGGTTCTTGTGAACTATTGAAGCCTGTCATATAAAAATCTATTGTGATATATTGTGTATTTCTCTGTAAAACCTAGGTTTTATTTGATTTTTTGTTGCAGTTTCATTCAAAATTTCATTCTCCACAATATCCGGAAGCCTGTCCTGGGAAATGTACTTTTTCCTTGGAGTTCTATTTTTGATGTTTCACCTTGTGTTCATGATCTTAAATAGACCTCTGCAAACTCTCTGCAGGTGTCAGAGTCCCATGACCAGTATTTATCCCTGAATGTACTACATAACCTTAGGAAGAAAAATGCCTCTCATTTGAATATAATTATTCTTCTATGAGAGTGGCTGCCTCTCAACATCATGGCAGGATCTGTACCTCCCAAATTTTCGGTCATCACCATGTGGCCCTGGAGCCCCTTGGGACATGGCACTGGTGCCAGTGTCTCTCCCCACAGCCAAAGGGCAGTCCTGGTTGTGTCCAGAGTGCTGGAACATCACAGTGTGGAGGGATGCTCTTTCCAACTCCCACAGCTCTGCCCCAGCTTACACAAAACCTTTTCAAACAAGTATTCCTTCCGAAGAATGTGGGAAAAAATATGTCGTGTGTTAGGTATACAGTGCTAACTCAGACAAGGGGTTTGGTGTTGTTAGATTTACTTTGTTTCCACGGTTTCTGGTCTGTGTAAAGGTTAGATTTACTTTGTTTCCACAGTTTCTGGTCTGTAAAGGTTTACAGGGATCTCAATTTATATTCTCAAGGACATTAACATCAACTTCTTTTCATCAGAAAGATGCGGAGTTGTTATTATTTCTTTTCCTTTCTTTCTGCAAGTGCAATAATTCTTTGTTCTGCTAGGCACAAAAGTTCTTCTGTGCTACTTGATCGAGGTATCAAAAATGGTGACTTTTCCACTGCTCTGATTTCTCCTTGCCTGAATATGACATTTCTTTCATACCCTCCTTTTTGGCTTTTGATGCCATCTTTCTGATCTCCTTTCTTAAAACATCCACACCCCTGAAATACTTTTCCATCTATTTCTTTGCCTCTCAGTCCTTCTGTTTGCTTGTCATATTGATTATAATGGCTATTTTGCCCTAATCAATCAGAAAATGAAAAGTAGTCTTTGTAAAAGGATTTGACTTCTAGGGCTCCTTGACTCTGCTAACCTCCTGCTTATTTAAGGTCTAGCAAGAATTACCTTGGTATTATGAAATATAAGTAATTAAAACGTACCTGAGATGCCCCAAATAATAAAAACTATTTCTTGTTTGTGGCATAAACTTTATATTTTCAAAAATATCATTTAGTACAACATTTAATACTTTGAAAAAAGCAATAGAATATGAAATCCATTTTTACAATTGTTCCTTCAAGAAAGATTCTGTGAAGGGCAGTATTTTTCATACTCTATGTTAATACCATTTCATTTAATACCTAGAATAAACCTTCCCTGTATTGCAAATGTATTATACCTTTCAGTGCTGTACCTTCTGTTCTGGAGATGGCATGTCAGATCAGGGTAATTAAAGTAGTCTTGTTTATCTGCAAAATAAAATGTGAAGGACAATATACCATTTGTGTGATGGCACTGCCTGTTCTAACAAGGAAAAGTTTTGTTTTTCACAACAGGTTATTGATGGGATATACATGATTCACAGCTTACTAACAAGGAAGGCTCTAGGAGAATGTGCTCTGATACTTGGAAACTGACTTTCAATCTATCATTTAATGAGCACTGGTATTTTAACATGGTACCTGTTTGTTGGATATGTCCATTTAAACTGGGAGGTTCAGCTTCAGAGGGAAGTGTATTCCTCTACAGTATTATTTAACAGTATCATATCCTAATTTGTGGCAGAGTCCCTGTACAGCCCGGAGCAAGTCATTTAACTCATTTCTCAGTTCCTCTGCTGCACTCAGAGAAGGATAACAGTATTTCTCTAACTGCTGGGAATACTGAAGGAGCAAAAAATGCTGAAAGTGGTAAGCTGGTAAAGGTGCACTTTCTAGTCAATAAGGCACCTTCTCTATAGAAGATACAATTTAAAAGCTGGAAAACTAGGATGTAGAAGATCCCCCTATACGAGGGGGTATGTGATACCCTTAAGTTGAGGTTTTCAGGTGGGTTCTGTGTGTACTGTTTAGTGCATGTGGGATCACGATCTGGAGGAGAGAGAATAGATGGCTAAAAAAGATACACGCTTGGGATTCAGAGGAAGCTATAAGTCACATTTTTATGATCATATTTATTATCTTTTTTAGCAGTCAGGAAACTACATGGAACAATAAATAATATTTTTCCCGCAGGGACTGGATCTCGCAGGTTCTCAGCTATTAAAAATAGAGATGTCCTGACTTGCCCCAAATTATGATCAGAAAAATCAAAAGAAAAAGGGAAATAGAAGCTTTGGAGAGAAGTGTCAGCTCACTTAAATCTAACTGAAAGTTTGCAGAGAGCTAAGAGAATCTGGTCTGTATACTTCACAGCTCAGTGAGAATCATCACTTGCCAGCAATAGTTTATTTCACATTCTATTAATGTGAGATCTGGGTGTTCAGATATGTGGACAATGTAAAAAATATCACTTAAGATATCACTTGATATAGGAACAAATGGAAAAAGAAAGAAAAAGAGTGCAAGTACAGCTACAAAAATAATGTATTCTACTAGAGTATGTATATTAAAAATTGGTTTGTGTTTTTGACATACATTACTACAATGTTTTTTACTTACATTAGGACATAATAGTTCTGTGCTTAAGACAGATCTTGTCATCTTCTCTGTCATTTCCCTTTCCTCTGCCATTGCCTGTGCAGCATCCAAAATATGCTCTAAGGAGCAAGAGGCAGCAACCCTGCCCAAAAACACTACAAGCAGTGTGGCCAGCCATGTGGGCAGGAGGAAAGGCTTAGCCAAAACTCTGAACTGGGAACCACCAGGAAGCAAAGAGTGACTGGGGGTAATCTCCAACCCAAAGACAGGGACCTGGAAATTGACCCTGAGATTAGCTCAGTTGGTTAAGTTGGTTAGAGAGCAGTACTAATAATACCAGGGTTCTGGGTTCAGTCCCCATCTGGGCCATTCACTTAAGGGTTGGACTTGATAATCCTTCTAGGTCCCTTCCAACTCAGAATATTCTGTGATTCTGTGAAATTGCTGCTTCCTCTAGGTCTCTCAGGGACTGCAGGTGACCAGGAGGAATGAGGTCCCCTCTGTGGCCAGCTGGACTGTTGTGTGTTCTGCAACAGTGTCCTTCTGTGTCAGGCTGTCAGGTGGAAATTAGTTTGGAACCCACAGGATGCACCACCCCTCGCCTCTGAATAATTGTGCCAAGCAGACTGCTCCTGAATCATCATACATGTGGTGACAGATCTTAGTCTGACACTCTAAGACAGCAACAGTCTCTTTTTTCGCTGGAGGACCAGAAGACCTGAGCCAGGCTCTAGGGACTCCCAGTTTACAGGGTGCTAAAACTGCAAATAATTCAGAGTCCTGGAAACACCCTGGCAGATCATATGGCTTTTCCATGCTCTTCTTCGTAGCTTTTATTTACATCAAAACTGATAAGAATCTGCCTAAAACTTCACCTGTACAGCAAACAAAGGATATTGCAAATTTTTCTTAAGACCTCTCCCACAATAACTCTGACCTGTGAGTTTGGTACTGAGAACAATGAGATTGTGCCAACACAAGGCACAGCATCTGAAGGTTTCTTATACATATGGAAAGATGCTGAATTCCAGACTCCCACTGGAGTTTGTGCTATACTGGTTAGTGAGATAAAGACTGGCTTGATTATCTGTGCATCTCTAATTGCACTGTCAATGTTATGAAACATTGCTGAACTTGGGAGATGTGAATTATAGGCTTTGCAATGCTTATACAGCATCTCCTAAATGCCTAAAAAACATTTCTTTAATATAAATCGTGGTGGGTTCCCCATGTAGAATAATAATGTTAGTCTGATGTATAAAAGAATAGTGTTGCAGGTACTTTCCTTGGAAAATAAAGCTATATTTGAAGATAACAATTTCAGCATTTGGGGGTCAGCTCAGTTATAAAACACCCTCCAACGTTATTTATTCTACTGTTATCCAATAATAAAGCCTTTTTATGCAGATAATATTTTATTGTACCTGATTTATGTGAAAAAAACTGTGAAACAGTTTAAATTATAAGGCAGAGCTCTTCATTGTGACACTTACTTTAAGAGAATTTGATATGAAGTTGCTTTGGGTAGCAATATTTATTACAAAAGATTAGATACAAAGCATCTCAAAAGCCTTATGGACTCAAGTTGGGCTGCAAGAGAATAACTTTGGTTTAATATGGTCTTCATTGCTCACAAATGAAAAATAAAGTTACAAAGAAAAAATCCTCAAGGTTTAAGAGTAGTTTGCCTGTGCTATTGGTAATAAAAAGAATACTTGAAGTTTGTATTATGTGTGAGAATTTCTTTCATTTTTTTCCTTATTGTTATCTTTTATGTTATAACTCCTCCTGCCAAGCAGACAAAATACTCAGATTTAGGAAAATGTGCTGATTGGTTTGTAAGTGTCAACCTTGCATTGTCATATCCAATGCACTGAGAAGTACCTGATTTATGCCGCTCTCCTGATGACTGTTTAAACTTCAGAGAGGTTGTTAGAATAGGAATTTTAGATCCTAACATTTCCCTGTCTGATACCCATGAGAAACACAGTCATTCAGTGATGTGTCATCACTGACCAGGCTTTTAAAAAGCATATTATTCTGCAAAACAAGCTGCTTCATACCCCTTCCTTCTCCTCTGTGATACTTACCAAAAATAAGTGGAAATCCTCTCTGATGCTAAGATTTATGCTACTGAATCACAACCCACTTTGATTATCTTTCAAGAAAATTCAGTCACAAAAGACCAACCCCAGCAGCTGAGGAGTCTGCCCTTTCTGGATTAATGAGCATAATGAATGCTAGAGCTCCAGCAGCTGCAGTAATGTGTACTAAATGAATGCTGCTGATACTCAGTTTTTAAGCACTCAGTACCAGGTTATGTAGAGAATCTCCATCTTCACATATTAAACCTATGGCTGGCTTTGGGTATCTCCTGTGTTTTTCCTTTTGCTCTCCAGACCCATTTTGGGGAATGTAGAAATCAAGATGTAGGAAAGTATACAGTCTGGGAATGAAAAAAAATAAGTCTTCATAATCTGATTGAAACTGTGCCACTGCATAATAAAAAATTTTAAATCCAGAGAACGAAGAAGAGGGTAAAATTCCCTAGCGGTAAGGACACTCACCTGGGTTGTGATGACAGCTTTGCTATGAAACTTCAAGACTGATTAAGTGTTTTTAATCACATGAAGTACACAGATTGCCTCTGGAGCAGAGACAGATATACCTTATGGCTGTGAAGTCACTTTCTGTCTCTGTTACTCACTACCTGACCTGGTAAGGGTAGGAGTCTTCACTTCAGAGCAGCAAAGCTCGTACAGAAAAGGCAGAAAGTACAGTGTACTTCTCCTTGCCTCCCCCCTTTTCACACCCAGCCAGATGCTTAGGAATGCTTTGTTTTAACTGAGTGTCCCATCTAGAAAAATGTCAAGGAGGGAAGGCTTGAAATTATTATCTGTCTTCTTTGATCCCTGGCTTAGAAATACTGTGCTTGTGCAGAAAGTACCTCATTCTTGCACTGCCAGTAGTGCTCTGAAAGTAGGATCAAAGTACTTAGATGACATAGGGAGGATGCATTACCTGCCTGCAGAAGAATTTAGAAACCACTGTAGGTAGAAAAATATAGTTCTAGGTCTGAGATTTATTTAAGTTAAATGACGAAGGTATCTAGACATGGGTTTACCTCCATTTCTACCTAGGACAGAGAAAAACAAGATGGGTCTGTCCTAGCTTGTATGGTTATGTGAAGATTCTATTAGTCATGCCTAATAATGTTCTCAGGTTTTGGGGTTTTTTTTGCCTTTTCATAGATAAAAGAAAAAAAAGGACACAGGATACAGTTTCAACAGCATAAAATCCCACAATATCTGTTTATCTGTTTTTAGGGAGTAGAATCCTACTTCTTTCTCCTGGAATTTTTGAAATAGTTTTTAAGTAGGGAGTATGAAATTTAAGATGGATCATCATAGTCAGAAGTTTGCAATCAAATGCCTATTTTTCACTGAAAACACTTTTTTTAAAGGATAAATTTCTTTGTTTCTTCTGTGTTTGTTTCCTTGGGGTTTATTTGCATGGATCTTCAGTTCTTTTTGTCTCTACCATGCTCTGCAAGTAAGAGAAGAAATATCTTATTGGAAGTATTTAAAAGAAGTGTCATCATTATAGAGGTCAGGCAATTTGTTTTTAAGATCAGACTAGTCATTTTTATGCCCCTTTAATTATTTTACTATGATGAGATATTTCAATTAGAATAGAGTTTTGCTAAAAATAACTTAAGATCTTTTACGATTTACATTTTCTTTTAACATCAGTGATGATTGTTTTGAAAGGATACTGCTGAACTTCTGGAAAAAAATATCATGACATTTAAAATACAACTTTCAACCTCTACTATAGTGGATGTTTAAGTGTTAAAACATTTACGTTGTTATATGCATATGACACATCTTCCATCTTCTTGTATCTTCAGAAATACTTTGCAGCCGAGCAAACATAAACTGCACTGAATTATGCATGAAAAAAATATTTTAGGGCTCCATCTGCTAGGCATTTTTTACAGTTTGTTTCTTAAGTTAAAAATGTTTATGCTGCATTATATTCGGTATAAAACTAGTTGCAGCACCTTAATGGATTTTTTTTCCTAATATTCTGTATTATCACATGACTAAACACATCTAGTAAGAACAGAAGCAGAAAGATCCTAGTTCAGCAGGGCATTGAAACAAGGTTTGGAATTTAACCATTTGAATCATTCCACTGTGTTCAGGAATTTTACTGATTGAGACTGTTCAAGAGAAGATACACAGATTAAGTAATGTATAATATTTTCTTTTTACTATCAATATCTTTAATTTACATTAAACCAAAAACATTTTGCATATTTTAATTGCCAGGTTTAACCTTTCCCATTCCATAATTTTAGGCTATGTCCATCAGATATTTGTAAGCTTGCCTCCAGCCTTGCTTTTTGTTGAAAGTCCAGTGCAAGTTAATATTTTTTTCTGCGCTCTACAGCCAATTACTTCTGTTACTAGGATACTGTTTACCATAAAGATCATGATGTAGAATGTACAGGGTAAAAAGGAATAAAAAACACAGAAAAATGAAAAGCTTTCTGAGGGGATAAATCCAAAGGCATTGATGATCAACTACTATCCAGCTATAAAATGTACCTTTTTACATGGGTCTCAAGAAGCAACTCTAAATCTGTTAGATTCCATTATTAAAAGAGAAGACAAAAATATTTAAATGAGAGGTGAAAGAAGCATTTTACACATGGAGATAGAAATGAGCTAAGCCCAGTATTAGCTAGTGTTACATTAGCTTATGGCTCCACAGACATAAAATGCTGTTGAAAGGACAGCAAATAAACTAAAATATAGGAAAAGTGGATTCAAGCATAAAATATATGAATTTGTCAAGTAACCACAGAAAGATATAAAAAACATGTACACCAGCTGTGCTTATACTTGGATATATATTGTATATTAATATATACCCTTGAAAGTTTATTTGAGTTGTGGCAGTCTGGTGAAGTTTCCACTGACTGGAAAAGGAGGAACATAACCCCCATTTTTAAAAAGGGTAAAAGAAAGACATAGGGAACTACAGGTCACCCAATCTCACCTTTGTGCCTAGCAAGTTCGTGGAACAGATCCTCCTGGAAACTATGCTGAGGCCATTGAAGATAAGGAGGTGATTGGTGACAACTGACATGTCTTCACTAAGGGCAAATCCTGTATGACAAATTTGGTGGTATAATAAGAGGGATAAGAGGGCTGGAGCAGCTCTCCTATGAAGACAGAGAGTGAGAGTTGATGCTGTTGATCCCAGAGAACACTCTGTGCTGACCTTTGAGCAGCCTTCCAGTACCTAGGGTGCGTTAAAAGAAAGCTGGAGAGGGACCTTTTACCAGGGCAAACTAAAAGAGGGCAGGTTTAGATTGGATGTTAAAATTCTTTACTGTGAAGATGGTGAGACACTGGAACAGGTTGCTCAGAGAGGTTGTTGATGCCACAACCCTGAAAGTGTCCGAGGCCAGGTTGGATGGTGCTTTGAGCAACCTGGTCAAGTGGAAGGTTATTGTCAGGAGGTTTGGAACCAGATGTCTTTAAGGTCCCCTCCATGCCAAAACATTCTGTGATTCTATAAAAATCTCCATTTGACTTGGACAGCTGTGAAGCCCTACAACTGGTGGAGGAAGTCCATCTAAATGCCTAATTTTCATATATAAATTTAATGCAAAAACGTAGACAACTTTGAAGGTTGCCAGAGGTATGTCATATTTGTGTTAATTGTAAACAATAAAATTAAACACAAAGAGAAATTCTCAAAGCTAATTGTAGAGGAAGAAGCAATCCAGAAATAGTGGTTTTGGAACCTGTTGGAGATCTGGGACAAGGGATATCCTCCAGCATTGCCAGCAGCTTTTATGGTAAGTCTATTCTTATTCCCCAAATAAAATGAAATAAATACTTAAGTGTGATTTCACCAGACTGTTTTGATCAATGTTACAATAATACAATGTTACCAAATACTTAGACAAAGTAAATGTTGGGGCAGATAAGATGTATTAATTTAAGAAACATGATGACTGCCTCTAGCGATGAAGAAATTATTCGTCACCTACATTTAAAATGTTCTATGTTTGGACAAGTATCCTAGTTCTTTTTTTTTTTTTTTTTTTGAATGAAATACATTAATAGAAACTGATTCAGATTTGTTGGAATAAATGCTATGATCCCAGACTGAATATGTAAAATATACACGTTTTTAGTTCTGTTTAAACCACATTTGTGCTTAGGGACATGTAAATTTGTTTTGGTATGAATCATTAAGACAATAATTCTGCATTCTCATTTCTCTTCCTCACTGTAACTCTGCTCTTTACCTACTTCCATTACAATGTAACGTCATGATCCTAAGTACTATCAAATAACATGTCAAATATAACACCAAATAAAATTCTAATACTGCTAATTGCTACTACTACTAAATAAAACTCTAAAGCCTCTTAAAATGTAGCTTCCAAAGGAATAACATCATTTAGAAGCATAAATTAATCCTTGTTCAGTTTTGTGCTTACAAGGTTAAACTGCAAACCAGCAGCTGGGTAAGCTCATTAAAAAAGTCTCATTCTATCTGCATTAGCCGCACCAAAATCTGAAGTACAGCCATATCCAAAACTGAAGTAATTTGACATTAGCAAAATACCAGACTCAGACCATTAGCAAAATATCAGACTCAGACTCACTATACTATAAGCATACATTTCCCTGCACTTCTTAATGAATTATTTGCACTGACTTCCTCAGACAATGTAGCACGATACAATATATCCAAGAAACAATATACCCAAAGGACGATGAAGATTTCCTCTGGACAGATAACTGTCTAAATGGGCTGTGATCCTGATTGCTTGTTTCTATTTCTAGCAATTTGTAATTCACAGAATAACACAATACAGAAATTGGCAACAAACCCTCCAAAAAACAAGAAAAGAAAGAGATATTTCTAAAGATTTTAGTGCGTCAATCTTTCTGGAACATTGTCGCGGGTTTGGTTCTGTAACCGGGCAGAAACACCAATTTAGTGTAGTGGTTTGGTCTAAAATACTCATTACTGTTTATCTTCTGTGAGATAAGAATTAGGAGAAATGCAAAGCAGGCACCAAACTTGAAAGAATATAAAGAAGTTTTTTAACAGACCTAAAAGAAGGAAAAAAAAATTATACCACCTTCAGAACTCTCCTCCTCCCCCCACCTTCCTCCCTTCTCCCACTGACAATGTAAAAAGACAACCCTTGAGATGTTCAGTCTGTTTACCACTTCCATAATAACCTTGTTCAGTCCATTTAGAAAGAGAAGTCTCTTCTTGCTCGTGCTATGAAAACATTATCACAACGAGACAGCCGCCCACTTCCAAATATCGTTCAGTCCATTTAGGAAAAGGAGTCTCTCTGCCTGCGTGTGAGTCCTTTCCCCCGACTTGCAGCTTTTCCCACAACTGCTTTCGAGGGTCCACTCTTGAAGTTTTTTTAAGGTTGAGCCGTTCAGAAACAAAAACAGAGGTCCTTCTCCTTCCCTGGGAGCAAAGGGTCCTCCTCATCTTCATCGTTAGGACTATCTCTGGGAGCATCTCTAGGAACTGAGGTTTTCTCCTTTCCCATTTGGAGCAAAAGTCCTCATCTGGTCCATCTCTAGGGACTGAGGTTTTCTCCTTTCCCATTTGGAGCAAAAGTCCTCATCTGGTCCATCTCTCCCTGTCCAAACTTCTCATGCAATTACAGCTGCGTCAGCATCTGCCTATCTCAGCGCAGGTGCTTTTGCTCACAAGTTGAACACTCCACCCCCCAGATCTTCATGAAATTACAACAGGATACTCTGATATATCATAGCTTCACAACAGAATTTCAGCTTTAAGCATCTCCTCTCTCTCTTCCCTAGGGTTTTCATCTCTTCACAGCAGTAAAAGGGTTAATCTCACCTCGGCCTTGCAGCTTTGCAGCTGGAATGTTGAATTTTTCTTATCGCAGTGGAGAGGGGGGAGAGCCGAGCCGCTCCGGCTGCCCACGGCAAGGCAGTGGGGGGGGTTCCACGGCTGGAACAGGTCCATCGGCTCCAGGATGGCCGTGGCCCGGCCCGGCCTGGCCCAAGCAGGGCCTGGCTGGGCCCGCTGGCCCCCACTCGGGGCCCGCAGCCACCTGTGCCAGCGCCGGAAACGAGAGAGAGCTTGGAGGGGGAGTTTGTCTGTTCTTAAGTGTGGATCACAGAGGTGGTCACAACTTTAAGTGGCTTAGAGAATTGTCTGTATTCAAACTGGCCAGCTGATAGGTTCTGCCAGGTCCCAGAGGAAGCTGTAAGCACCCCTCAGCAAGGACGTCCCTTCTGGGACTATGCTTGCTAACCTATGACAAACATAAAATAGTGAAAAAAAGAAAAGTTCAGAGTTGAAGCAGGAGACACTCCAATCTTATGCATTATTAATTGCCATAACAAAAGTGGCATGTACTTGTCAACATTAATCAGAAAATTCAAAGCATATCAATCTTTTTAAGGAGTGTCATATTATGAAGCCTACCCAATGTAACTGATTATTTAGAAGAGATAATATGCAATTTTTAGTGGACTGTCTACAACTTCTACTAATCACCTTAGATAAAAATCAAGCCTAGTGATCACAGAAAAGCATGGTTCCTTTATCCGTGTTTCAATATTAATTTACATTTAGTTTTGCTTGAAATGAATTAGAATTAATGTGCATCAGTTAAGAAGTCAGTAACCTGATTTCAGCAGAAAGTTAAATTTGAGTTTCACAGAAATGTTTTCTGTACTTTTTTTTCTATTTCTGTCCATCAAGTTTATATCCTCTTTATTCCATTGTAATTTTGCTCATTTTCATCATCAAAGAGAAGCAGCATTTTCTAAAGAAGAGATGAACACTGTTGCTAACTTTAAGAAGCAATTAACACAAGATATTCAGGGTGGAAATCAAATAAAGTAGGGGAATGAGGTTTAGGAATAAGGTTTAATCACTACTTCAGAAGACACACCAATGCAAATTAGAGAATCTGCAGCTAAGTTCCCTTAACTGGTGGATACCTCTAATAAAACACCCTTAAATAATTTAATTTCATGTAAGTTTCCTCTCCTCACCTCGCCTTGCTTTGCCTTGCCTCTCCTTTTTATTCAACAATGCTTTAATTAGGGGAAGCCCTGCTAAACTTACAGCTGTGTAGTGATACTGATGGCTTTTAAGTCTTTCACTACACTCACATTAGAGAACAAAGCTGATTGAAAGGAGATTGCAAAGGACACGTGCAGAGGAAAGGATTGTATAGGCTTGGCTAGAGAGGTAGCCCACAAGCTGAGTGAGGAGAAGACCTACCAGCTGAAATGTTGATGGTGAGGGAAAGAAAGAGGTGAAGGTATAACCAGAACACCAGAATAAAATAACAAATGCACCAGAGAAACAAAGCCGTGGTATTAACAAAGGTATTCCTTTCATCAGAGTAGAGAAGAATATCTCAGCCCTGAAAAGTAAACTGAAAATTTTGATCGATCCTCTGAATGTCAGTATTTGTAAATAGACTTGAACTACATGGTTTCCCTGGCTACATAGGCTTCTTATCCCTCAAAGGTAAATGATGAAAATATAAATGGTTTATGATGAATGCATTCAATGACAGTCATTAAACACTAAACATTTTCGAGGAAAGATTCTTGAACCTTCCATACAAAAAGAATTACCTAATTTATTTAAACTAATTTATTGTTAGGAGGCCTTTGAAAGCAGATACTGAAGCTACTGTGTGTTGCTGCATGTTTAACTACATTGTCTGTCCTCAATTTTTCTCAGTGTCCTTGTATGAGTAAGATTGAGTAACGCTGACAGTTAAGAAGCCTTGATTTAACTTGCATAGATATATCTGGAGATCCCTGCCAGACCTGAGTTCATTTAAGATGTTGCTTGACAACCCGATCCTTTGAACTCAGTCTGTACTTGATCTTGCACCTCTATGTTGCCATGGCTCCCAGATTAAATAATATAACTCTTTTGCCCTAAAGGCACACCAGCAAGTAACATTGAGGTCTTCTTGGTTGTGCTTTCAGTTCTGGAATACTGATGCACAAAATCTCTTCATGCACAAGCATGCACATCATTAAGTTTCCTTTATAAACCTCCAGAATACCGTTTGGAAAAAAAGTAGAAAAGGATGTAACTGGAATTTCTAAAACTCCATTAAAATGATTGTTATGGTGTCCATCCTGTTAACCTTTATGATAGTATTTTCCACAGTAGCTGTTAAATTGCTTCCTGAAATGTGCCAGAAGAGGTGACATTGGCAATATGTTCTTCATTTTACCCACATCTTCAATGAGTAAAAATGATTCTAGTAAGTCTTCACCAATAATGATGATCCCCTAAGAAAATACTGCCCCTGTCTTTCTGTAAGGTGTGAGGATTGTAAAGGGCATACCATTGTCAGACCCAGTGAAGTGCTCTTTGGAATATCATAAACAAAATGCAACATAAAATAACAATACATGTCATGTATTAGGATCTAGGTACATAAATGTATTCCCAATGTAAGCAGTTTTTCTTCATGGAAAAGCATGGTAGTTTAAAGAGTAGCAGCAAAACATTTCTCTGTGAAAGGCTGGAGCTGCGGGAGGTGATGGAAAGCTTTGTGATGTCATGTAGTACTTGAAAAGTCATGATTTCTACCTATAGAAATACAAATTTTAAATTATTTTTCAAATGTTTACCACTCTAGCTTAGATTCAAACTGTGAGATATGTAGTCATGGTGGAAAACATTTCCCAGCAATCACAATATTTTCAAAGAATGGTCTTTAGTGAAGCAGAATATTCATCTGAAAGGGAGCATTTTTTTTTATTATTATGAAACTTTTGGTTGTGTAATTAGAGAGGAAAACCAGATTAAATAAATTTATTTGGATTTTATTTCAAATATTAAATATTTTGATAAAATTATTTTCCTTGATCTATTCCTTTTTCTTTTTTCCTTTTTTGTTTTTCCTCTTTTTGTTTAGAATTTTTTTAAGGTTAAGAAACTGTGGACATTTTCCCATTTTTTCTTTTTTTTTTTTGAGACAAACATGAACATGTTTTAATGAAAACTTTAGATTTTGACAAAAACGCCCGTCTTTCATTAGTAGAAAATATAAGAACCATTTTGCTGCTAAGTCAGTGTTGTAATTCACCTGTTTTCTGTGGGTTACTGCTCTTGTATATGCCCTGAAAACATTATTGCAAGTTAAAAGGAAGAATGTATGTCTGATGCCTACAATCAGGGATGTGAATCCATATATCAACTCATAAGTAGAAGGGAGTCATTTTTCAAATACCAACTCCCAGCTATCTGTGACTTAACTCTGAGGGTTAGGTACCTTATGTTTTGCTGTAAAATATAACATTCTGTTGTAGTTCAACATTGCTTAAAAAGAAATTTTTCAGCCAGTTTAGATTTTTCCTTTCCGAGGAATACAAAGTTTTGTCTCAACTAGAGGGTGACCTTTTTTTGTGATATTTATTATTGCTCTGTGAGTATTCCCTGCTCTCTGCCCTTCTTTAAAAGGCTTTGGAGCACACATTATTTCAGTGTTCAAGACACGTTATTGTTTTATTGTTCCAGTCACTGTTTCAGTAGGGTGCTCTGCTACTGCCAGAGCACAGATACCTCCCATTCAGCTCAGTGTTAGATAACACAGATTCTTGAACCAGATTACAGAAACAGAGAAAAAACATATGGATGGGAAATTAGTCTTTATCATATGTAGTACTTTTACCACATTCATATCTTTGAATTTATAGGGTGTGCAAAGGCCTCTCACATAAAAGGTCCAAGATAGGGAGCAACTGTATTCTTCATGCTGGAGGAGTTCATCAAATATAGTACTGGTTCCTAATGATGAGAAGGAAAAGACTCTGGTAGAAGTGTTTTCCTGTGTTTCTGGTGGTTTTTTCCTTGCCTTGAAAAGCAAGATAGTACTGAAATAATACTGAATAACACTGAAACAATGAAGATGAATTTCCAAATTAAACTATAACTATTCTGCACTATGATGATACATATGATCTTTTAAAGAACCTCTGAAATTCCATTGTTTATCAGTCTGTGTGAGTTCCTTGCATCCACATTTTTTTGGCTGTTGATACTGTTTAAAACAGTTTATTAAGTGTAATCTACTGCCCACATCAATACTAATATACTTAGCATTAATCTTCCGTGTTGTGTTGCAAGAGCTCTGATTCTCCTGCCTCCTCACAAGAAGCTTGTTTGCCATCAATCAAGTCATCATGACATGCCAGTTGTTTTTTTCCTTTAATTCAAACATGATGCACAGGAGCTCCTTAAAAATGCAGCGCTAGGAACTCTGGAACTGTCAGCCCCAGTGTCAGGGTTTCCCCAAAAGGAGAGATCCTTTTTCAACACAGTTATAAAGCCTTAACAAAACAGATAAATAAGATAAAGTTGTAGATCAGGGCTTGGGTTTTTGTTTGGTTTTTGGTTTTGGTTTTGGTTTTGGTTTTTTTTTTTTTTTGTTTGGTTTGTTTGTCTTGGTTTGTTTTTTAAACAGTATAACCCGCCAGCCCTGTTCTGCCTGGGACAACCGGAATTGCCAGCTCTGTCACTTTGTTAATCAGTCACTGGAGGCAAGGCTGCTTTTTCAGCCCAAAAGTCAATCTTCACTCTTGTGATTTCTAGTCCTTCCAACCATCACACTGTTCCCCTGTGCTTCTTCCTTTTTTTTACTCCCCAGGAGTAGGCCACTTTTGGACACATTCCCCAGCAGAGCAGTATTTTGCGGCAAGGGTTGGGGGCTTTGTTCTCTCCCTGCCACCCCTCTACTGAAGCAGGCAGCTCCAGGAATCTCTTGGCTATTCCCCTTCCCAAAGTTTCAGCGTTATCTGTTTCAGCCATCCCTCACGTGTTTCAAGAGAGGCTCCATGTGACAGAGCAGAGGGATGAGAGGGAGGAGGGGGAAGGAGAAGGTAGCTTTAAGGTGATGGGATTTTTCTGTTTTGCCCTACCAACTGTTTGTAACAGGTATCAGCTGTACCTCTGACCCTCTCTCATGTCTATGCCTGTCTGCCACCTCCTCAGTGGAGGAGGAGTACTTTGCAAAAGACCTTTCATTGACTATGTATCGCCTACAGACTGGAGAGAGACCAAAATATTTCTCACTGGCAGTTTTAAAGTACACAAGGTTGGTGTTTTCCCATCACAAGGAGCAAGCAGGTCAGCAGGAGATAGCCAAATTCTGTTATTTCTTGTAGTGACACCCAGAGAACTGGCAACTTTTAAGTGCCATGTTATACTAAACTGACCTGGCATATATTCCAGGGGATATTGGTATTGCTTTATAAAACTTTGATACTATGCTTGAAGGGATATCAGTCAAGTTAATCAAAGTATGAAAGAAACCTGAAAATGAGGACAGGGGAAATAGGAATTGGCTTAAATATAACCAGGAGGGAATAAAGAAAGACCACTTGCTAAGGAAGACACCAAAATACTTTCTGAAGCATAAGAGTTCAAAATGTCGGCTTTAGTTTCATCCCAAATGAAGAAAATTGATTCTGACAGTAAGAGAGAAAACCCAGCTTCTGGTGGGTCAGGAGCCCTATACAGCAGTTCAGGCTTGTGTTTACCTCCCCATTCCTCAAAAAGACAGGGTGGAATGGAATCTATGTGAATGGGAACTTTAATTACTGATTGTTTCTTATTTCAGTGGGAAGCACTCAGCCTAATACACTGGGATGACTGTGTTGTGACAGTCATAATTGCACTGGTGCTAACTCTAACATGGGGGAAAACTGGATTTTCTGATAAAAGATGCCAGACAGAGGAGAATCATTCTCCAGGTGTCTGAGGGGAGGCCATTACCCATGGAATGCAAATTTTATTTTAAGTTTGATCTCAGTGGGAAGAATACATTTGTATGACAAATTGAGGAAACAGCAAGTAAAGAGGATTAAACATATACAGAATATTAAGAAACCTTCTTTCAATAGTTGGAGGCATGGAGCTTTATCTTTCAGTTTCATGGTTTGTCACTGGAAGTGCCCAAACTAAACAACTGAGTTAGCAACAGCCACTGGGATGAATGTATGCACAAGGAGCTAGTTTGCATATAAAATCAGCATAAAATGAGAAGAGTTGATTGGTAGTCTAGAAATGGATGCAGATGGGAGAGTGTGCTGAAACAGAATGCTTGGATATTGGTAGTGTTTCCAATGCTTTTGTCCAATTTGAACACCTGTGTTGTCTGTTTGCTGAACAGTAGGAGTTGCCTGTGATGTTACACCACAGATTTCCAGTGAATCCTGTGGCCTCTGGAGCTGAAGCTAACCAGAATTCACTGCAGAGACATGATTTTCCTGCATTGCCATGTTTCCTTCTCACTACAAAATCAGTTGATTTTTTTTACAAGAAACCCTTCTAAGTACTTCCAAAGAAGAAAATGGATTTTTCTAGTAGTGAAGATTTGTTGGGATCAGTAAAAAAAAAATAATTGGTGCCGTGTGATGTTGCCTGGCATGGTTTTAGCTGAGAGGGAAATGGGCTGATATCAGAAGTTGGTGACTGCTATAACAAATGGTTGCATTCATACCATGGTGGGTTCATGTCTACCAATCACCATGTTATCAAAAAAAGAGACAAAAATCTGGGGTTAGTATTGCTCAAAATAAAACTTAACATATTTCAATTTCACTCCAGAAGATATTCTATCCTGTGGGCAAAATGTGGGTTTCCTGGGGGTGTGTTTGTATATTGGGCGGGTTCTTTGTTTCTTTTTTGTTGCTGCTGGGTTTTCTTCACTCAAGAGAGCACTCATCTGCAATGAATATGATTTTTACTGTGTGCTTGAATTGCAAATTACAAAACTTGGATTTTGAGATGTCTGATAGTTTTTCCACACCATCCAAACCCCTGTCTCCTTGCTTACTTCACATAGCAAACTAATACTGAATCCTGTAATAGATATACATAACTCAAATAACCTTGATGTGAGAAAATTCCTCTAATTATGTCAGATATATCCAGTATTCCCAAACTAGGTGATAAGATGCAGTATGCTAATTAGCAGTAAAAACTCAAGGAAAGCTTCTGATGAATGTCTATCAGCTGCAAATGTATGGAGATTAGTTTAAAAGCACTGATTAAATATTTTTTATGATTTTTTCAATACTTATTAATATTGGTCTGCATGGAATTGCTTATCTAATCATGGTAACACAATAGTCCATACCAAGTAATCTTTACAAGACACCAAAAGAGCCCCAGAATCCTGTGGCCTTTTGGAGACAGATGCAGTAAAAAGTCAAGAGTTTGTTTCTTTACATTTTTAGCTCTCATTTGTCACCAATCTTTCTTGGTTTCTGTGCTAATATAATATGTTTTCTGGTATAGCAGCTCTGGTTTTGTGTTTTTAGCACTCATAGAAAGTTATAATGGAATTATCTTATTTGAAGGAAAATATAATGATAAAACTGTATATACATTAGCTGTAACACTTCAATTTTGAGTTATTCTTTTGGTAATATTTGTATACAATTTGGCGTGGTAGTAAGAAGAGAAAACTCTATTAAAAAATAATTTTCATTTTGGTAATTTTACAGAGCACAATGTCAGTCATACAGCTCAAGAAATAAGAGCCATGCCAAGGAAACTATGTAGTGATGGAAGTCTCCTGTTTTACATGTTTTCCTGTTGAAGAGAGAGGACCAAATACTTTGGAGAGTTTTAGGCACTTAGAAGTCATTTAATTTCAAGTTAATCATAATTTCATCAATTTCAGTCCATGGAACTTTAGCATCTAAATGGCTTTGGGGATGTGAGTCAAAAAGACTCAACATATTTAATAACTATGTTCAGCCACACGGATTAACACCTATAAGATGTCTCTGGGCTAAACTTACTCAACTGCAAAGGAGTCATAATTTTGCTTTATGGCATTACTATAGAAGTTACTTTTCTTAATTAAACAGACAACTTCATTAAGTCATAGGGTTTTTTTTTTTTGTCATATATGATTTAATGATGCCATCACAGAATCACAGAACAGTTGAGGTGGGAAGGGACCTTCAGAGTTCTTCTGGTCCAACCCCCTGATCAAGCCAAGCAACCTAGAGCCAGTTGCTAAGAACCAGGTGCGATGGTATTTGAATATCTCCAAGGATGGAGAGTCCACAATCTCCCTGGGCAATCTGTGCCACTGCTCAGTCACACTCACAGGAAAAAAAGTGTTTCCTGATGCTCAGAGGGAACCTCCTGTATTTCACTTTGTGCCCATTGCCTCTAGCCCTGTCACTGGTCATCACTGACAGAAGCCTGTATGCTTTACACATGTATTCTTACGCAGAGAAATGTATATTTAAAAGAAAAATATATACCCCTAATTATTAATCTCAGATTTATGGCTCTTGCTGACTGTCTTGTTTGGTGCGTCATGGACTTGTTACAATTGTCTTAACTGGATATTTTAGAGTTTTTGTTACGGGAAGTAAAAAAAAAAAACCAACCTGATTTTGTTCTTATATGTTTAATGTTTCCTATTTTCTCTAAGTAATTTTTCCAGTAAAATATTAATTCTGGTTCTGCAGATGTGTCCTCAAATTTGAACTGTTTTCCCACAAATGAAAAAATATATATACTTCTATTCCAGAGCTGAGTGTGCTGAAATAGGTTCCAGCTGAAGTAATGTATCACCTGGGCTCTAGAACTTCTGTTTGGTTCCTGGATAAGAAAGGGCAATCAAAGCTGGATGTTTAATGCAGCTTTTTAATTCCTGTATAGACAGTGGAATGAGAATCAGGTGCTTCTAAAGGACTGCACATAAATTGCTTCCCTTCCTTGAATACCAAAACTGTTAAACTTTCACTGTGACTAGATTCAATCTCTTTATATTTTTTGCTTCTTATTCATATAACTATACCAGTTTGATTCCTGCTAGGAAATAACTATAGGTATTTTTTCTTCATTTTACCAAGTCCTAATCTCTATTGTCATTTGTACCTCTTTTTATGATAATGGTTCCTGCATGCACTTTTGTCTTTGCTGGGTTTTATGGAACAAACTGCTGGTTGAAATACGCACAGCAGAATTTCCATACAGTGTCAATTTATATGTAATATGTTTTCCATAAGCATCATTCATTCCACAGATTAATTTGCACATTGTACCTTATGACTTTAAGATGTTAGATTTAAATTTGCCCTTCACATTTCTCTTCTACTTTTCATCGGTCACATATTTGGAAGAAAGAACTGTAGCACATAGTAAATAGCAACAGCTGCAATAGCAACAGCAGCAGCAACAGCAATGCAATTTTACTGTCCGTGCCTATGGTAATATATAAGATTGACACAGATGTGCTACTTGCAAAGTGCCAGCTGCTGGCACTTCTTTTCTTGTTGACTAAAAGTGAATGAAAAAGAAATGAAACAGATTATTTCTGTGACACACCACTTACTTCATAGATATTTCGGCAAACATAAGGGCACATTCCATAGCTGAATATATTTTACCCTTGGATACATTCAATTTGTATTCATTTTGGAATTTAATTAGAAAAGGTTATAAGATTAATAAGTAGTCATTGCTAATATATGCAATGGAATATAAGCTTCAGTTATGATGTTTTTTCCCAAAGAGGAGTTAGTGATTAGTTCATACAAGTCATAGTGAGCAGTATGTCCTATCCTTCAAAGCTGGTCTTTATGTTGCTTTGTAATCTCTGAATCATTTCTAAAATCCCTGCTAGAAAAGCCAACAAAAACCCAGCAAACCATACCCTACCAGCATAAAATGACACATTGCAATTTCATACACTCTTATTGAAGAGTTGATTTTCAAGGAATTCTTAGTAGAAGTATAATGATAGATAGCTTAGAAACACACAGAGAATACTATAGCCTGTGAAATTACTCCTGTTTGTTAAGAAAATGTAGTGTTAACTACAGTCTGGGCTTTTTCTCCAGTTTTCAGGGTATTAGACTGACCCTTGGCATGTGTTCCAACCCCAGCCTACATCGTGTTTGAGATTCATGATGATGAAAATGACCCAGAAGGGCAAGGTGGTCTCTGTAGTTCAGTAAGATCAATGTGCCCAAATTTCAGCTGACAAAAAAGAAGGTCAGCTGCTGCCCTCTTCTTTGTGGCCACCCAGAGTGGGGTTCACTGTAGAATGGTGTCAGAATGACCTCTAGGTAGGTAATTTCCTGATCAGATCACTCAGATATAAATAAAGGCTCTTACGCTTGGGAATTTTTTGAAGCTGGGAGGTGAATGATTCACTACAGATGATCTCATCTCCAGTGCAGGTGAAGAAGAAAGAATAAAATTTCATTATCTGACCTCTTACTTTTGTTGTGGATGGAAGGGAGAGGTCAGATTTTAGCTAGACCTGGAATCTTGTCACATGTCAGTCATAGTTCAGCCACTTTAATTTATCATGACATTTTCTTTGGCTGACACTGTGGGAAAAAAATTGCATCTTTTCTAGATTTTTATGAATACAGACCCAGAAAAGAGCTCAGAAGCTCATCAGCTCTCTCTGCTACTTGTAAATTATCTAGATATTTCCTCCAACAATTTTTTAAACAGAAAACAGTTATCTAAACATATCCTTTACCACCAAACGTGTTTATCTCAATATATAGACATCTTTTAGATTCAAAAAGCAGACAAATCAAACAAACCAAAAAAAAGGAAATATCCACATGCAGGTGTCAATAATCTGAAAGCCAACTGACTGGTCAGCTGTTTCAGAATACTGATACGGCCTTTTGTACTCTTCCACATAGTTTTGGCAAACTCGTTACTGTTGAGAGGGTGACTAAAGGGCATGTCAACAACGGTGAGTTTTGCAAAATTGATGAGTAAATTTTAGATGGATTTTTCAATTTTTAAAATTTTTTATAATTTTTTGAATCGTTGCAATACATAACTTGCAAAACATATGCAAACTAGGATTTTAGCTGCAGAAAATGCGTTATGTTATTTGAAAGGAAAGTCTGTGGGACTCTTAAGAAATTATATTCAAACAAAAAATTCTGTGTAACAAAGATTCACTCCTGATTCTTTAAATGCTTTGTTATTATAGACTTAACTTGGTTAAGGAAATTGACATTAAAAATAACAAAGTCAAAAAAATATTTATGTAATAAATGGAATTGGATAAATAATTTAGCTCCTGTAATTGGTGTACCCTATATTTCATTAGTAAATGCAAGGAATATTGAAGGCAAGGGAAAAATTCTGCCCAAGGCAATCAAAACATTCAGTGGTGCAATAATTAAATTAATATCAGAAACAATTTTAGTTTCCCATTGAACCACCCTTTATTCTCTTTATTGACTTTTTCTTCCCTGATGATAAAACCTATATTTTTCTCTTTACTTTTTGGTGCAAATTATTGTGGTGAAATATAACCTCAGAAATGTATGAACACATTTTCAGGAATTCAGTCAATGATCCACATGTATGTTGTTTTAAACAAAACACCATCCGTCTTTTGAAAACATAAAAATCTATGTGCGTTGTGATCCCTTAAGTGTGCCTACAACTTCATGTGTAAAAATAGTCTTTATTAAAAGCATATCATAGTTCTTTATTATATTGTAACCTCTTACAGCTTTATATAAATACAGATTGTAGAAATGTTATATTAGAAATTAAATATTAATGCATAATGTGCTTTCAAAACACAAACTTCAAAATGCAGTTCGTATTTTACTTTTAGTGCTCAGCTGAAAATTGCTGTGACTTTTCAAAATAAATCTGAACAACCACTGGACATTTTCATTTATGACTAGAGGCTCTCCACGTTAGTCTGTGATGACATAACAGTTAATAGACAGATTTTGCAATATGGTTTGGTTTATCCCTCTGCACTGCTATGTCACTTATGACATGTATATTGAATGATCAAGGACAAGGAGCTTTTTAACTGAGGACTAAACCTCCACAAATTTCAGCGAGAGCTTGTAAAAATGATCAGTTAAAGGAGATTTTGTGCAATGTTTAAAGGTTAATTTTTACATTTGATTGCAATGTGGTTACACAGTCATTTCAATAAAATCGTTCCATTTTGTATTGCAACATGTCTTAAATGAGATAACTAGAATATCAGCTTGTTTGTAGTGGGTACAAGATAAACTAAGACTGAATTATTTCTTCTGTTTCTAAATTACATTGGTTTTACTCTAAAGTTCTGTTTGAAAAGAAGTCATTGAGCTCTCATGAAGGTTTATGAGAACACTAGAGAACAGACATCTGCTTAATCATCAGATTTAATCAGACAGTGTCTGGTCAGGTGAACACTGTTTTCACTGCAATGATTGACCCACTTTGTCTTTCACAAATAGGCTATGCAGAAGAGCATTATCAGGTGTCCATTTTTCAAGATGTTAAAGGTAAGTATCACCACAAAACATGCAGTTAAGAGGATTAAATTATCATCCCATATTATTAAAAAAATAAAAATCAGCAGGCCACCAATAGCTTCCTGAATGGCCATACTTGAAAATTAACATGTTTTACAAAAGCTTTGACATTAGAGCTCTGAAAATGGAGGTTGAAGTTAGTGGGTAACTCCCTGTACCTACACAGAATCCAATCCTCACAATATAATCTTCCTTTTTGGAGATTATGCATACATTTTGTGTCATCCAAAGAAGCCACTTTCTCTCTGGTTTGAAAAACTTTTATATTTTTTTTAATCACACCTTTGGGGAAGAACAACCAATCTGGGACATTACAAAGAGTAAATGTGCTCACTTTCCTTCTTTCAAGGAAAAAGGGAAAAATACAGGAGAGACTAGGATTATGTCATTTGTTCCTCCATCATCTGTTTGTCTGGCAGCAACAGGAGAGATCCTTAGCAGCCCAGACCCCTAATAAGTGCTCAAATGCAGAAACTCTAAAAAAGCAGAGAGAGAACTGAGACACAGAGCAGCATTCCAGCCTTAGGAATGATGTTAAGGAATCCCAGATGCTACGTGAGAAACAGAGTTAAGGGAAGAACAGTTACTGGGTTCATGCTGAAAAGAACAATATTGATTTTGAGATTTAGAAGGAGAATTAACTGTTGGGCTAGGAATGAAGAGCTGTGTGTTCATTAAAGATTTCTGTCTCTCTTGGTCATATGCACATACACACTTTTTCAATTTAGGTACCAATTATTTCTAGTTCATCTTGCTGTTTGTTTTGCTGTTCCCCCAGCAGATATTTAAGATTATGAAACATGGGAAGTTGATCTTTCCAGATGAGCTCACTGATTCTTAATGTCTCATATTTTCATGTGATTACAGAAGAGTTCTGATCAAAGAGAATTCACCTCTGGTGAAGATATAAAAACAAAACAAATGCATTACCTGTTTTTTTATAAGAGAAAACCATTGCATATACATTTACATGTATTAAATGTTTCTGCCAGAGGCACTTAAAATTATCATTAATTCTTCTCTTTAATTTCATAAAATCTTCCCGTGCAAACACTTTACAGGCTTGTAAGTAGAAGCTGACAGTAAAGGCATGACTTGGTCCACCATGAAGCACTATGGTCTTGTGAGTGTACTTCTTGAGAATCTATAGATGTCAAGACTGTTAACTATTTCACTGTTCATCAAAGCATGTCAGGAAAGTGAGAGACTTTTTTTTCTGAAGAGGTGCTCAATCAGCTGTGACTGACAGCTCCTTTTTGTGCCATGAATTTATAGCTTTGGGGAGTATATTTATTTACCTTTTTTTTTTTTCCTACCATTCAGGAGCCCAGCAGGACTCTGCAAGGCATCCGGCAGGACATGCCTCTGCTGTTATGAGACCAGGTTTCAGACACCTTCAAACAAGTTGTTTCCCACTTGAGTTTGATCACAGACATGTGGTGCCTCTTGGAAGACACAGATCTGGAGCTGGATCACTGTTCAACTGAGGTAGCTCTCAGATGGCTGTGGAGCTCAAGCCCACTCTTGCAGTTTTTGACATAGCTATACTTCTTTTGGGGAAAGCCCTGCCAGGTAGGACACTTAATGAGGCAAAGTTTCCTAGTATCAGTGTCAGGTATTTCAATTTATGACAAGTCAAGTCTGAAGAGCCGAAATAGGGCTTATAAACATGTTCCAGATACTGCTGCTGTCCTCATCTAGATATTTCTGATAAGGGTGGTCAGTGAATAATTATGTCCTGTTGCCCTCATTTGAAAATTGTGTTAAAAAAGTGCCAATATCTGAAAAATACTTTGAAAATGTGACTCTCAAATAGTTGGAGAACAGTCTAACTAACAAGTGGTTGAAGATTTTCTAAGGACTTGAAAAGCTCTACACAAGACTCCTGTGATGCTTTGTGGAGGAAAATGTTCAAACATGACATCAAAAGACACATAATTTGTACAGAATAGAGTGCTGTTGTGTCTGCACATACCCACCACACAAACAGCTTAATTGTCTAGTTAGAAATTGCATGTTGGAAGATGGCAGCCAGTGGGAAGTCAACAGCATACTTCTGTGAAAACTTTTGTGAAGAGGGTTTTATTCTTTACATTGGACTGCTGGCCAAGGAGGTCCAGTTTTGTGCTGTTTGATCACAACATTAATGTATAGGTTTGTTTACCACAGTAAGTATCCTCAGATAAAGAAATCAGATTGACAAAAGAAATATTAAGCTGGGCAAGCACTAAATTAATGTGTTTCCTTAAGAAGAGAGAGTTAGATGTGAACTCTGGACCAGACAGCTGTGGCCAATTAAAAATATCTGCACCTGGTGTGACATGAGTAGGGCAGAGCTGCTGAAATGTCTTGGAGATGAGATAGTGGCCAGTGGGGCAGTGCAAATGTCAGATGGTAGAAGAAGGGAGACCTGTAAGGAGTGACCAATGACACTAACAATTTACATATGGCTTCTTTTTTTTGTTCTTAAGTGTTTTGGTACTTCCCTGGCTATTCCCTTGCTCATGAGCAAACAGCACATCCTTATACCAAGAGGTCTGAGCTGTACCCACAGGTGAAGGAGTAAAGTCATCCTTTCTCCATCCACACTGCTGGAAGTGCCCTGTTCTTCCTTCCAGCAGTGGATCAGGAAACTGTGCCATTCAGTTTTAAACGGAGCAAATGCTTGCACTTTTTTTTGGAGGGTTCTTAACAGCCTTCTATAAATTTTATCAAGGAGCTTTCACAGTGACCAGAATTCCCATTATGTCTTTTCTCCATCCACCCCCACAATGATTCATGTGACACACCTTTTGCATAGAACCACCCAGGAAAAACAACCCCCTTATGCAATTGAAAGTAGTTTCATCTTCAATTTCTTGCTTTGCCAGAGGCCACGAGAGCTTATTATAAGCATGTGGTGGTGGCAAAAGCCCTAGATTTTGCTTTATTATTTGTGTGCATTTACAACCTTCCTATGTGACAGTCTCATTTAGTTAGTGCTACAGGCAATCTCTGTCTGTACTTAAAATATCTTTAACAGCTACATGTAGGGAGCAATCACAGGGGAAGGAAAAAAAGCATACAAAAGAAAAAGGCAACTTAGAAAGGAACTGGAGCCAGAGGAATTCATGGCTGGGGTTCTTTTATTACCTAAAAGGACACATATTTTGTGGAGCATGCAGAGTCTGCTTTTACTGATTCTATTTTTGTTGATATTTTGTCCGTTGCCATTGTTTGCTCAAAATAGTTTCTCAGGAAATACCTGGTGTCTGCTGGCAGCAAATTTTAACAAAGTAGCTCTGAAACTGAAAAATTGGATTATTCTCTACAGAAGACAACTACTTTATACAAGCACATGAAATATCTATGAATCTTGGCATTATATATTGGGGAGTGTGACAAGTTCCTATAAAGTCACAGACACAACCAAGAAATAGTGCTAAGAAAATATTTTTCTCTCTTTTCAAACCGTCAGCTGAAAAGACTGGGGGGTAGTATCTTTTATGTATTTTTCTGGTACTCACTGGAATGCTCACGTTTAAAAGTTCTTTTATGTCCTTTCTTCCCAAAGTCCTTGTAGCACTTATTATCTCACAAAGTTTGCCTGATCCCCTTCCTGCCACCCTGTCACCACTTCAAAAATTGTTAAGCTAGGGCTGAGAAAAATCATTTGCTCTGTGTAATCTCAAAGTGAAGACCTTAAACTGGCAAACAGAAACCAATTTATAACCTCTTTATGAACTACCCCTCCCTCCGTTTCCATCATTTTCTGTAGATTTTCTGTGTTATAGGTGCTTATAAGTATTTTAACTTAGTGATTAGGCAGAAGGTGCAGTATAGTCCAGTTTGTCATTGGACACCCCATCAGGACTGTCTGACAGCCTGCCTGTTTCTGACATGTATCTAAATCCCATTTAATTTCCTCCTTTCCCCCCACCCATGCTACAGCTTTGAGATCATAATAGAAACAAGTTTCTGGATATCCTAGTTTCTTGAGGGATAAAATTAAGTATTTTCTTCATCCCAGAAGAGTGGGATGGTGAGTAGGTTATAAGATTCATGTTGTCTCCATTTTCAAGGTGTTTTTATTCGTTCAACATATTGGTTCCCTGAGGAACTCTAAGTGTTTTAGAAAGGAAGGCCTACTCAGGAATGCAGAAAATAATGTGTTGCTCCTCATACCCAGTGTAAGAAAAAATATTTCATAGTATCTAATGTGCAAAGAGATGATCATCATTTTCCCAGTCTTTTTATTCTCATGTTGCAAAGCAAGAATAGCAGAAATATGTGCATTGTGCCCCTTATATCAGTGCAAGAGTGCCCACATATGCCCACATATTTTTCTCATCTTTCCCTTAGATATCTTGTCTGAATTATAAGAGGATTTTGCTTTGTCTGTCCCTCAATTTATTCTGAACAAATATTTGTCTACCCTGTCATAAAATTGTCCAGTAACTGGGATTTTATAACCTGCCTAAGTACTCTTTTCTGGTGCTTCACTAAATATTATTAACTCAATTAATTTCCCTCTAATTCCAAAGAGAATAAAAAAAATGAAACAAAACACCCACACAGAATTCATTACTTCCAAGTAATTTTTACTTAACTCAACTCTGGCAAGATTCTTCTAACCTGAATTTAGACGTCCATAAAAAAAAATGTTTAAAGTTGTGCTGACTCCCATTGTCTCCTTCTACACTCAATGGAGAAAATGAGACATTTCTAGACTTCTATTCATCTGGCCTATTTTAGCTAATCAGTAAGATTAATCACGACCTGGAATTTCCTTTTTCACTCACTTAGCTAAAGAGGGACCTCAAGTAGATTAAGACATAGAGCTAGAGCTTTACATTTACTCTGGCAAATTCCACCTAGAAGAGAATACAATGTTACTACCTAAGACTTACGAATTTCTGAATTAAAATCAATCCTTCCTATGATATCCAGAATCAGCCAATAGCGTCACAATAGCTGCTCAAACAACCATGAATCTGGTATCTCACTATCAGTTCAAGTATGAAAAAAAACCCCAAAAGTGAGGAGGAGTGAAAAATAAATGGGCATAAATTAAAGATGCCCAGAGTTTTTTTACAAATATATCAAGACGTTAGCTGTGATGAGGACAGAGAGTAGATGCATGAAAATGTGAAAAAGTGAAGTAAAATACTCCTGATTCATATAATAAATGAAATAATGAACTGCTTTCAAAGAACCTAGAATTTAAATAAAAACTGAACTAAACTAAACAAATGGACTTCTGGCTGTTAAAATAAATGTGGAAAAAACTTTCCAAACATTAATGTTTTCAGAGACACAGCAGTGATGTGAGTTCCTCTAAAGTGAATGTCTACACCCTTGGACTTTCCCTTCGTCTCTCCTCATCCCACTGTGCAGCAGTAGCACAAGCAGTTGAAGCCATCAGAAAGAAATGTGAAGACTTCACTCAAGAAACCCCTTGAAGAATGTTCAAGCCAATGACTGAAAGAAATAAAGCTAAAGAAAATACTTGCTTGTAAGTTTCCATTTCATGATGAGATAAATTTGCTCACATTTTTGCAAAAGCACAAAGTAAATTTGAAAACAGTCATAGTTGTCAGTCATGAAGTTAAGCATCCAGAGTTTTTCTTTCTTTCTTTCTTTTTTTAATGTAAGAATTCATAGAGTTTTTACCTATTTTTTTCAGTTTTTCAAACTCCTGTTTTTCCCAGAAGCCTAGCTGATTCAATACAAAAGAGACAAGCTATGCAAAGAATTAGCAATTTTTCAACATTTTTCTTTTATGCCTTGAACAAAAGGTTCCGCTATATGAGTTCTCGAAGTTCTAGAACATTTCTGTTACCATTTTCAGTACACTCCTTGTAACAAGGTTTAAGAATAAGAAGTGGAAAACCCATCCAAGCATCTTCAGAAAATCTTAGAAGAGCTCATTTTTTCACAAAATAAAATTTAAAATGCAAAGCACTAACCAAGACAAACAGTCAGATGCTTGCAAAATGTTACACATATACATCTGACCCAGGCTAACTACAACCACTTTTTCCTTTTTGTGGGTACGAGGTTTGAGCCAAAGACATCTGGGGAGCACTGGGCTAGGTTAGTTTTTATCTAGAATAAAAATGTGTAAACATGAAAGAGGATGAAAGGTAAATACTACATACACTTTATCAGAACTTGCTGCTTATTACTTCTTGTTGAGTTACTAAAAGTGGACACTTTTTAAAGTGAAAGCCTGGCTGCATATTTTTGCAGCTCTCTGTGCTGAGAGGCACTGAGGCATCCTTGAGGCTGACTGCTGGGAGTTCTGGAATATAAAAATAACTAGAGAAGTGTGCATTTGATTAACAAAAATAAACACCTCAGTAACTTCTGAACTGTGAATCAACAAATGAACACTACTTAGCTGTAAAAGATTGAGTTCTAAATGAAAAAAATATTTGCTGAATTTCTGATCACCCAGAAGAAATTTGCATTGCAGATAAGTGATGCTTTGAAAGGGTCATATCAATTCTTGTGTGTGTTTCAACACTGCTGAAGCTTAATTTATGTGCTGCCATTGGAGAGAGGGAAGTATAATGGATTTTTAATTATTCCAAGTTTCAAAGAGCAAATGGGAGGTAGTCCAGTTTCCAGACAAAGCAGAAAGAGAATTAAGAGTTATAAAGAGTGAATTACACAGTCATGCCCTATTAAAATTTTCTTGGGAATGTGGCATTCTTATATTTTAAAATGTTTACATTCATTTCTTGATCCACTGTCAGGGTACAATGCTTTATCACATTTTTTAGATGGTTAACGAGGTTGCATGCACCAAATTAACTCTGGTTGATTTATATTCCCACATATCTCCTCACTTTTTGGATAAGTAGGTTGATGTACCATACAAAGGCAACAAAGCTCTGCTATAACATTTAATATTTTGGGATTTGTTTTCCAGTTCCTTGACTAAAGAAAGTAGAAAGTTTTTCACATACCTTGAAAAAGTTCTTTGTTCTCTGATCATGAAAGAAGGTACATCATTAAAGGGATTTTCAAGCTTAAGATTTTTTCAGTAACTGCTAGCACTTAGGATGAGAATTTAAAGAGCCAGACTGATAGGCTTGTTCTGACAAATTATTGCACTGGCGTGGTTTTGAATCTCAAATGTTTTTGTTCAGTAATAGCTGATTGATTACAAGCACATAGCAGTGCTTTTCTGTATCTCTTTTTATTTCTTTCTGTTCACTAATAACATGATCCAGCACCTGAAAAAGGTCACAAAAATCTTAATAATTTTGATGTGGATTTAAACCATCACAATGCACAGAACATTTTTCCTCCCTAAACCTACCAGAACTTTATCACTAAAACTAATATTTAGTATGCCCACTTCTCCCCCAACAAACATCTTTCCATGTGTCCCATGTCTCATTTTTTCCCGTTTCATCCTGGTTGCCACTGAAAGCACATTTGACATGGGCTTTCATTAAAATAGGTAAATTTATATATGTTCTTTTTTAAGTTGCATTCATCTAAATATAGAAAATTTTGATGATTAGATAGAGTTGGGTTGAACTCTTTGAATAATTTGAGTTTTAGAATAAGTCTGGAGATCTTACAAGAAAATATTTTCTTGGGATATTTAGAGCTGTTCTGCTTTTGGTTCTGAAATACTGCAACAAACCCTGTTGGTGTTTCATCATTTGCAGTTCCATCTGGAACCCATAAGGCAAATTTGCATACATAAAAATAAAATGTTATTTGAATATTTCAGACCTTCATTAAAGGCTTGGTCTAATTTCAGGTCTAATCACAGATGAAACTCTAGTGGTGTTGGGGGACACTTAGATTTGGACTAGTTCGTATCTAATTTTCATCACCAGGAAGACTGCCTTCTCTTGGGAAAAGGCAATAATTAATAACTCTGCTGCTTTTTCTCAAGATTATTGGAAAGTGAAACTAGAAGTTAATGGATTGGATTCAAATACTTGTTAAGCCTTTGAATAGGCTTTGAAGGACCACAAGAAAGGGAAGGTAAGAGTTCAAAGTCAGAAAGTTTGCATGCACCTACTGTTGATAATTCATATGATTTAGTGCAGAAACTTCTGCAGTAGAACATAAGACTGGTTGTGGACTCTCCAAATGAGTCTCTCTATGGCAGTGACAGCTATGCTTCAACCATAAAGGAAATAAAATATGTTTTTATTACTGTGTTAAAATTTTTGAAATAGATTGGTTCCATTGTTTTTTAGAACATTACTTCATTGTGTTTCACAGCAGAAAAATTCACACTGGGACCTTTTGAAGACCCCGCATGTCTGGAGAGCTCGGGCACAATTTAGAGGGCTTGCAATTGAGCTGTCTCTGAATCCACAGAAGGAAACCCACTACTTCCATTATTTTGAGTTATTAGTGTTTAGTTCCTTTATTTTTCTAATACATACACAGTGTGTAACAGTTGATTTCTTTTCTCAAATTAGATTTAACAGTAAATGATATCAGTTTCACCAGAAATGTTCATATACCACGGAGACTATGGCCACATCTGCTATCAATAACATAAAGTAATATCTGGGACACTCCAGAGGGTACTAAAAGTGGAAACAACATCTACAGTATCAAGTTCTCAAACCAGAAAATTATGATATGGCAACATCGTAAAATCCACCTCTGTGAGTAATGGCTGACATGGATACAAGTCTCAGGCTCAACCTTAAATGTAATCTATTACTTTTGCTGCTGCCATTCCCTGGTGACTGCTGGTGCACTCTGCAGGATGGAGAATGCAAGCTACCAAAAATGTGTGTTTGCTACTGTTGGTAGACTGTCTGTGAGAGCAACATACAAAGAGGGAAATCAGACATGTGCCATCCTTCCTGTGGAAGTTTTCCAGGAGGTATTTCAACATGCTTTGAGGGAAAATTGTGAGATGACATTTCCGTACTTAGGAAATAGTTCTGGAGGTGGGGCCTGCTGAAGTTCTTTGGGGATAGAGAAAAGAAAAATATTTAGCTTCTTCTAGGGTTCAAGATTATAGCAGATAAGTCTAGTGAGGAGAAATTAATGATAACATATATGTCAAAAAAAATTTCAGTCAAAAGAAATATTTTTTTTGTCAAGGAAACCACAGAATCTGAAGGTGAGTGTATTTATCCTTACTTCTGAACATTTTTGCAATTTTCTGCATCACAGATAAAATAGATACTTCATGTAGCTGGTGATTGCGCAGCCCTGTCAGTTGAAGTCCTGCTGTTAATAATGCATCAAGCATTTACCTTGTAGGTACATAGAGACTAGAAAAATAAGGACCAGAATAATGCAGTCAGTATGGACTATTAAAAACAGTTGCACCTCCCACCACATTGCAGCTAACCCAGCCTCGGAGAGGTGAAAATTGTTTCCTTGTACAAATACTTGTTGCTACAGAAATAAAGCTGGGAGAGATCTGTGAATTACATTGCCATCATCCACAAGTTTTAAAATAAAAGCACTTATGAATAATGAGCAAGTTCTCTCAAGTCCTGACTTGAAAACCCTGAACTTCTGTGATGTAAAAAATAAAAAAGACAGACATTTAAAAATGATGCCACAAAAGCATACAGAGAGATACCATAGGTGCTAAATACTGTTCCCAAGGAGGAGACTTAGCTGGCTTGCAAACATGCAGTTATCCTATAAGGAGTTGCCAGTGAGAATGAGTGATGAGAATGAGTAATAAGAATGAGCAATGAAGAATGTAATCAAGATTAAGCAGGTTATTTGGAGATACGTAAGTGTGGTAGACATACATTTTCACCTGATTCCAGTTTGCTTTTCTGATTTGGTGTTTTTCTGGTGATATGTAACCACTTGGGTATTGTTTTTTCAGGAGTAAGGTTCTCTTTCTTGTAAATTTTGATAGGGAATAGGCCTTTGATGTGGGTCTTCCACACCCTTTGTATATACTTGGTTTACTGAGTGAGGTGTGCTGCATACTTGTGCCAGTTATATTAAGAAATCATCCAGTCTGATCCTGATAATCTCTCCTTTGGAAGTCAGTACAGTTCCACTAACAGACGTAGTTGTGGCAAATCACTGTCATCTCCTCTGGTTATATCACTGCCATGAGAAGTGCAATTCTTCTCTTTTTAGCAGATTGACAAGGTTTATTCTCCTTTAACTAGTCTCAAGCTAGTTATGGTACTTTAACTAATAGCTGGGGATTTTCTTACTGACATCAAGAAAATTGATGAGAGTTAAAAATAAATTAAATTTCAGATGGAAACCCTAGTGTCTGTTAGATCCACAGATTTGCTATCAATCATAGCAGGGTTGAGACTTCCTAAATAAAAAGAAAAAAAAAAGGAAAAAAAGAAAAATAAGGAGAAGAAAGAAAAAAATAAAAGAAAAGCTTGTGGAAATATGTCAAGTAAAAAAAATATGTTTTAATCTTCTTTTTGTCATCACTGGGATATAAACCAAAGGCACCAAAGATTCTTATGACATATGATTGACAATTTTTTTGTCTTTCTGCCTGCACTCAGAAAAAAAATGAATGTGTTAAGTCTTCTTTTTGGCAAAATTTACAACAAGATCCGAAAGATCATTTATAAAAAAACCAAGATGATTTTCTGACCAAGGTCCATATCCCTGCCTGGATTTTTTTATTATTCTTATCAGGACATAGGAACAGACATCAGGATCAAGAAGCCATCACATCAAAGCTGTTTTCAGTGTGTTGCAATTACAAATTCAAAGAGTAATGGTATTACAGCAGAATATATTTAATCATTTCTGTATCATGGTATGAACAGAGAACACGCTTTAAAAACCACCTAACTGAAAACCTAGAAGATCTGGCAATCCACAGAAATATTTATAAACAAAAACACAGCAATCAAAATCTCATTAACAGAAATTTGCACAAAATTGTTTAACACCAGAAACATGGTAAAGCATGCTGAAAGGTGGGATTACATTAATTAAAGGGTCTTAGCAACCCTTTTCTTTTTTCTGTACTTCACTGGGGTGAATTTAAGTGGTATAACATCTGCAAGATGGGCAGCTCTTTTGTTTTATGTCACTGCATGTGTGAAGGTGCTGTAAAGAGAGAATTCAAGATGACCCTCCTTGCAGCTCAGAAGGCAGGGAGGTACCCACTCTGTGGTGATGTACAAGATCCAAACCCTGCCATCTCTGCTGCTGTCCACACAGAAGGCTGATGACCCTTCTGTCAGTAAGATCTGTTTCTGTTTCCCCCAAGTAAAACTTTATAGTCTGGGGACAACAAAAGGAGTCATAGAGTAAATTTCCATGTGTCCTGACTTTTTTGCCTGTCCAGTGGATTGGAAGTGATGTAGATCCTGTTTTATTGAGATTAGAGTGTAACACTAACCAAAGGATCACATAGAGGTGTCAACAGCATTCTCTCACTGAAGGAACTCCATGAAAAACACGTTGCTCTGTATAATGAAAATTTAAAATTATATGTTAATGAAATAGATTTAGTGGAGAAAGTCTCTAAAAAGTTTCTTAGAATTAGGAAGCAACACATTTCCATTGCTTTAACATAATCTGACTATAAAATTTTGTATTAAACTGAAAATTAGAAAAATTTAATCAGAAGATATTAACAGAAAGCTGGTTCTTGAAAGTCAGTTGTGATTAAAAAGATGTTAGGGAGCAAAGTCTTTGACAAATACCTCTGACAGCTAATTATTAATTTGCTTAAAAGTTTCGTCTTCCAAAGCAAGGTCAATGCGGGAAGATATGTGAAAATGAATAAAAAGAATGAGCTGTCATTTAACATTCTTTGCTATAAAATTAAAAATATGCATTTGTGTCAAGGTTATAACAGCACAAATGTAATACATTACATAAGCATCTTGGTTCACTTCATGATAAACTTTGCAGCAAAAATGTCCACCCCCTAGATCATAAACTGCAATCCCTGTAGCTTTTATGTATTTTAGTTTGTGGAATGGATAAGAATATAGGGTAATACATAGCCTAATATACATACCGAAGTAGTTAGACAGTGGTTATTTATGTTGTTGACATTGTATGTTAAAAATGTTTAAAATTTGTCATCAGCCTAATGTGTACTCATATTCGAGTGATACAAATAAAAGGAGTAAGCATTTTACTTTACCATCAGTTCTCTTGAGAATTATATATGCACATATTCATGTTCATGTGTAATTCCTTCTAAATGCATGGATTGAATTCTTTGTTCTACAAAATCATCAAATCATAGAATTATTAGGGCTGGAAGGGACCTTAAAGATCATTTAGTTTCAATCCACCTGCTGTGGGGAGGGAACTCTCCACTAGACCAGGTTGCTCAAAGCTACAACTTGTCTGGCCTTGAACACCTCCAGGGGTGGGGTGTCCATAACCTTTCTGGGCCACCTGTTCCAGTACCTCACTCCCTAAGTGAAGATTTCTTCCTAATATCTAATCTAAGGCTGCCCTCCTTCAACTTAAGACCATTATCCCTCGCTCTATCACTACATGCCCTTGTGAAAAGCCCCTCTCCTAAAATCATTAACTATTTTTCATTTATAACTCTGTGTATATACAAATGAATAAACCAGGTCAACTTTTACCCATAGACTTCATCAGCACCCTGAAGAAAAGAAAAATGCTCTTAATAATACGCAGAATTGGAATTATGCATTTTTGGGAATTTTTGTGCTACTGTAAATTCTGTAAAGGGTAATGTAACTACTAGTCCTATTAACAGAAAAGATTTTGAATGAATGCCAGAAAACAAGATTTGGCAAAAATTCTCCTTCCCATGGATTGAAGCAGTTTCTCTTTGTCCCATTAACTCTTGAGTGAACAAGTGAGGGTGTGATATGCTTTCTGACAGTATCATGCAAAAGGATTTATTTCATTCCATTGCTGTGAAATAGGTTGTTACCTTCAAAATAGTTTTTTTTAGAAAAACATGGACAAATAGCAATAGAGTGCTTTGAATCCTTTAAAATTGCATGCCTGACAAATACGTCTTTATCTGGTGCAAAACAAAATGATAAATAATTTATTTCTCTAAATATTATGGCATCATATTATAAAGAAAATGTCAGAATGAATAGTTAAAAAATGCTACTTATGAATAAACGTATCAGCTGCTAACCCACTGAAGTAGGACATCTACAAAGTTGTGAAATATTTTGACATTGAAATTTTGTCACATTCAGAGTGGCATCTCCTCACCTTAAGGTGTCTCCAGTATAGGTGTAACATTTATTCTGGGGTATCTAGACCTTAAATTTATTCAGTCGAGACCTACTCAGTGACATCTGTGGCCTCCAGAGGTTTATTCATTCCACCGTAGAGCCAAATGTAGATTTGATCAGATAACTGCATCCTAACCTCATCTGCCTAGTTAATCTGCTGTAGTGGAGACCAAACGTGTTACTGACAGGTACAGGTCTGTTTCCTAAATGGACCTACCACTCTTATTGTAGGAATCACAAGATGTTCCAAGAAGGGAGAAGAGGAATGCAGAGGGCACCAGGTTCTTGTTTTTAGCTTTTTGACAGCAGCCAAGCATCATTTCATACTATTAGTCATCTTGAGAGTGGCAGTTGAAAAAAAAATGAAAATACATGTCTCTTTGCTTTAGCGCTAGTATACATCAGTGTATTAAAGGAGGTCAATACCAGAATTCACACTTCAGACTGATGAATATAAGGAAGAGAATAAAATGAACTCTGGAACTTGAATGACTGACAAAAAGTAGTTTCAATGGAGAGAATAAGGAGAAGTTTCAGTGTAAGGGTGTATACAATAGCTATTATGTAAAACTCTTTTAAAGTACTTTTTCTTGGACAGCTTTAATGGTGAACTTTCTTTTCTCTTAGATAGTAACAATACAAAATGTAGGAGAATACTTCATATCTCACACAAGAACTGATCTTGTTAGCCAAAGCCACAAGTGAGGCCAGGAGTATAAAGGTCGGTCTCACAAGTAGCAAGCAATTAGGTTTTGTATTTGCTGCTTTGTACTTAAAATAAAGGGTAATGCTAGATTAGAACATTAAATTTTTAAACAAATACAAAAATTAACCAGCTTAAAAGGAAGGCAAACATAATGAATTTATCAAATGAATGGTTATCCTGCAGGAAGCATTTTACTGAACTTTGTGTAGTATTTCTCTCTGTAAATATAATTTTTCTTAGACTGTAAAGAAATGTAACAATGTAAATGTAAAGAAATCAGTAACAAAGAAAAAAATCATATGAAAAAAGAAAATTTGAAAAAGCATTACTAGCATATCTAGGACACAAGGTATTTAGTATTGGAACACAATCACATATTGTACATTTTTTATGTGGAATTTAATATATATACATATGTGTCTTTATGTGTATGCACACTTATTATTCCTTGGATGAACCACACAAATTTCATCCTTTTAAACTGTATGAAAGACAGATAATGGAAACAAGAAAGGAAATGTATACATTCATGGAAGTAAATGAAGCAATGACTAGAACATAATGAGGCACTAAGTCATAATTCTTTCTGCTGAGAAAGAAGTTTTCCCAATGGAGAGAAAATATCTGGTACTTATGAAGCAGGGTTCTTGATTTTAGCATCTCTTCAGACATTCAGAGATCTTCTGGCATCTCTAAATGATAGAAAATCATCATAAGTGACAGAATGACTATCCAGATTGAATATATACTGTGAGCAGTGAAAACTAACACAAATGAAATAGAAACATCCCTGCTTACAGAGAAACCAAAGAAAACTAGATTGAAGAAATAATGTTTGCATTTATTTTATGATCACATTTGCACTTTGTCCGCTCATACAAAATATCCTCCAGGCATCCTGTTCAGACTCTGACTTTAAAAGTATTGATTATTTTGGGTTAGAAGCTAGATTTCATAGTTTGAAAGAATAATTTGCATTTTGAGGAAAGAGGACTTGTAAGTATAACTACATAGGACAGATCTACAGTTTGGTGCTCATCTCTTGTGTGAACAGAGCATCAGAGGGGAAGAGGGAAAAGTAGATTTCTTAGTCCAGAAAATTGTTTCCAATTACAATTAAAGATTGCTTAAGAAGAATCATTTGTGAACTGTATGGTTATGTCTACAGCATTTAATTTCAGAATAAGATTGTTGTGCTATTGTTCTGTTTGGTTCTATCCTATTATAGGAACACTATCAAAATACAGAAAGCTTTTTCTTTGTCTGAGATGGTTCTGAAAAGAAAAAATTCCAGTATAGTGGAATGATGCAAGTACTTCACAGCTGTGGGCTAGAGGTAGTCTAGGAAATTGCAAGTCATTCAGCTGATCACATTCAGCTGCTGACAGCTGACCCAGTGATCCATGAAATAGTCCAGATCTATGCTACTAAGATCCTGTATTCCCCAAAAGTGGGTAGCCATAACCAAGACATGAGTGGGCTGTGGTGCATTCCAGCTATGACACATGCCTGGAAATTGTTTAGGAGACCATTAGCAGACAGTGTCTTCCAGAAATTAGAATGGACCCAGCTACCTGGGCTTGGGGAGAAAACTCTTCCAGGGACTGTTCACACAGGCATACCTGGAGGCAGCTGTCACGACTTGTGAGTCTGCTCTGTTTTGTCAAAGTCCTCCAATCTGCTGCTGCTGTCTTTTTTACCTTTCTGCCATCATCTGGCTTGCACAAAATCTTTGTGGATCCCTTCTCTGTTTAGTCAGCTCTTCTGCAAGTTTTTGTACTTTTCCTGTTGCCTTCCCACCCTCTCTATGTGACTAACATTGCCTCTGCTGCTACTGCTAATCATCATTTGCCACTGATTTTTGGGTTCCATTCTTAGCAGAACTGCACCACCATGTTGGGACCCTGGATGACCCCAAGACACTCCTGTCTCTACACAAGTAATCAGTAGTCCAAAGCTGCTTCTGGCCTTGTATGAAACAATTTAGTTTTAATCTATTAGCTGAGATTATTTGGGGAAGTTCTATGTTACGTGACTTCATGTCAAGACTAGCAAAACCTGAGACTAAGACTGAAAACCTCTGTCTTGGGAGATTATTAAAAATTTAACATTGTGATTTGAAGCAGTCGAAATAAACTGGATATCTGAGCAAGCGTAACAAGCTGAGTGCTTTAACAGTCCTAGGAAAACAAAAATAGGAATAAGCCCTTTCTCTGTCACGTGGTTTTTGGCAGGAGATATGACCCTAAGTCAGTTCAGCCATAAACACTGGATTGATAAGCCTTAGATCTTATTTATGGGCTTTCCCAGCAGTGTGACTCATCATCATCTAAGTTGATCTTTTTGATTTCGATAGATTTGCTTTGTCTTTAAGCTGTTAGATTGCCATTTTATGTTATGTACTTTTATGAGCTAGAAACAGAAGCAGAGAAAAACAACCAAGTCTTTTAAAAAAGCCAATCAGATTGTACCAATGAACCTTAACTATACAGGGGATGCTGTTGAAATAAACTGTCATCTTTGCTCTGCCTTCTGCAAAGTTGAAGGCTTAAAATAAAGTGTCTTCTTCAAATAACACAAAAAAATAATTTACATGCAATGACATGGTTTTTCTTATCCTCATAAGCCCATCTGTGCAATAGAGAATATGACAGAAATAGAAATTGTAAGGCAAGGGGAAAAAGCTATCTATCTACCCCATCAATGTTCATATAGTAGGCCAACTGAAGTAGCACATGAGCAATATAAAGCTCTGCCTATTACCTTGGTGAGAGTGGTGGAACATGTTCTGTGCCTTGGCTGGTCCATTTCTGTATTGATTTTGAAATAGTGTCACAGCTGAGTGATGGTCTTGGTTAATCTGTACTGTAAACTGGGCCTCTGGTTTCTTAACATGGTTTATGCAACAGCATGCCAATATGGACATACGCAAATAAAGGTAGAGAGGACCCTCCAAAGCAGATTTCTTCAACTTATTGCAATTATTTCCTGTACAGCCATCAGAAATCTGCCTAATGAGCTTCTGATACTGGCAGCAGGCTGTCATGTTTGTGGTTATCCAGGCTCATATCCATAGAGAAGCTTAAGGAACTCTCTTTTGTTAAATCACAATGCTTTGTGGTATTATTTTGTACATGGCAAACTCCATAAATCCAATACCTTTCTTTCCTTTGATATTTACCTTTTGAACCCATTATGGAACCAGTCTCTGGCTTTTACTCATTGCAGGACTAGCACAAGGATCCCTTCATATGTATTCTACAAGTGGCTGGAATTGGAAGAAGGGCAGAACAAATGTCAAATTTGTATTAAAGCTTTTGGCTCTAATTGTCCATTTGGTTCTGCAGGTCAAAATAAAATATTTTTTCCTCTGTGTTACAGAGAGTTCTTTGACCTGTAGAGGACACAGTTCCAGAATTGCAGTTCCCGAAGTAATACTGTATAGTAGCAGCCATTTGCCAGTTCATAGCACAGACCAGATAGTTTTTGGAACTGGGTGTTCTGATCAACTTGATCTTGTTTGTTGAGGTTTCTTCCTCACATATAGAGTATATATGATTGTGTCTTAACTGTTTAGAGACCAAGACAAAGGATTGCTGAAGTTACAGGATCCTCGTCTCTTCCTACTGTAGTAAAGGCTTGTATTTGAATTTTACTTGAAATAAGCACTTCCTTTTGAGCTTGAAAACTGAATGAAAAGCTGTACCTTTTTTTTTTTTTTTTTTTTTGTCCTGCTGTGCCTAGGTACTATGCCAAGCATCTATTGACAATCCCCTATACTTTACTATGACAACAGAGGGAGACCTTCCATTTAAACTACATGATTTCCTGGGAAACTTGTTTTATCTCATAATTGAGTGCCTTCAAACCCCATGAAAGATCTACAGTTTGTACAATTTAGCTTTTTGAAGAGTCTTATGACCTCGAGGCAGATCTTCAATGGTATGTGTTGTTGTGCTGGAATTGCAGACAATTTTAAATGCCTTAAATTCTAAGGATAAAAAGAAGTATTACATTTTAGATGTGCTATAGCAGTTTAGATATTTATAGTTAAACATAATGAGCAGAGATTGCCATTTTTTTACCAGGTAACTGAATATTTGTTTGTTTAACTTAAGTGTTGTTCCCATCAACTCCTGTTTTAGCAACACAAGTGCAACCTGATAACTGAACAAAACAATGGTGAGACAATAATGTGGAATTTGTAGCTGTTTTCTGAGTAATGAATTACATTCCTCAATGCCAGAACAATATACAGTCTAAAATCCGAGAGTGTATTTTTCTCCTAAAATCCTCACAGAATCTGGACACTTAATGTGAAATATCAAAGAGTAAGCTATATGTTTTGCTTATATCTATGCCTTTATTTTCTCTCTTATTAAATAACAGATGGGCTCACATTGAATAATACCTTATGCCTGAGAAACCCATCTATGAATCTATTTATGGATGAGTATGCTTACCTACCTGTCACTCAGTTCTGTCCTTGTTAACCATTACATGATAGCACTTTCCATTTATTTCACTTCTAATTAAAAAAAACATAAATTTATAATCTCATTCTGAAAAAAAATTCAGAAATGCAGTTCTGTATAATCACAGAATAAGATGAATTGGAAGAAACCCTCAAGGATTGTGGAGTCCAACTCCAGGGCCTGCGCACCACCATCCGCAAGAGTCACACCATGTTCCCAAGAGTATTGTTCAAGTCAGGCTTCATGCTGTTACCACTGTCCTGGGGAGCCTGTTCCAGTGCCAAACCACCCTCCGGCTGAAGAATCTTTGTCTAATATCCAATCTAAACCTCCCCTAACACAGCTTCAAGCCATTCTCTCAGGCCCTGTCACTGGTCAGCAGAAAGAAGAGATCAGTCTCTGCCTTTCCTCTTCCCCTCATGAGGAAGCTGTAACTGCAATGAGATCTCCCCTCAGTTTCCCCTTCTCCAGGCTGAACAGACCAAGTGACCTCAGCTGCTTCTCATACAGCTTCCCCTCAAGGCCCTTCACCATCCTTGTTGCCCTCCTTTGGATGCTCTCTAAGAGCTTTATATCTTCCTTACATTGTGGCACCCAAAACTGCTCCCAGCGCTCGAGGTGAGGCTGCCCCAGTGCAGAGCAGAGTGGGACAATCCCCTCCCTTGCCCGGCTGGAGATGCTGTGCCTGATGTCCCCCAGGACAGGGTTGGCCCTCCTGGTTGCCAGGGCACTGCTGACTCATATTCAAGCTGCCATTGACCAGCACCCTCAGGTCCTTTTCCTGGCACTGCTTTCCAGCATCTCATTTCCCAGTCTGTACATCCACAGTTTCCTCATTCCAGGTGCAGAATTGTCCAGGTCCCTTCCCCCCTGCCATGTGGTCCTTGGAGAGGGGCCCTGGGGGGGAGACACAGGGTTTCCCTGCCCCTGGTCAGCCTCGTTCCCCACTGGCTGTTTTGTGTTCTCCTGTGGGCAAGGACCCTCAGGTCCCATGATTGCTGCAGTTCCTTGGCAGAGCCCCGGCCATGCGGCTGGAGAGATAAACATCTCTGAAACATCTATCAAGAATCGGTCTATATATATATTTCTTTTCCACGGGCCTTGTTGTTTGATATGTTGCAGTTTCCCCACTGTAACAAATGATAGAGAATTGCAAGCAGAACAATCCCTGATCCCTAAGGACAGCGACTGATTTGTGAGTAAACTCCAGATTTCTCTTTTTGTTTTTGTTTTGCTGTTCCATCTCTAAACTATGGAGGAACTGTGGAAAGACTCTTGGCTCTCTGAGCCGCATATGGACATTTATCTTAAATTTGAAAAGATTCTTGAACAACGATTTGTAAATTTTAGCTTAATTCAAGCTCAAAAGGAACTGAAACATTTCCTTTTGTGGTTGTTTAAGAACTTTTTCTACGTTTCTTGGGATTTGGTTCTTACCAAAGACTTTTGGGAAACTGTTTGGACTCAGTTTTTCTGAGTCAAAATATATGCTGATAGAAGAATATTTTTGTGAATATTATTCAATTACCGAGACTGTTGAACAATGTCAGCTGTCTCCTTGTGAAGTTAAAACTGCTTCAGGGACCGTGTGACCCAGGCCACGTGGACTGAGCGCTCTCTGAGCAGCAGCGCGGCAGTTCCTGTGCACGGGCGGAGCGACACGAGCTGCAGTGTCGGCAGCAGAGCGAGGCATGGCGGGAGCCTGCCCCGCCCCGCGCAGCGCGTGGTGGAGCGAGCCCCATGAGAGGAGCAGTGCATGGGCAGCGGCTGGCAGTGGAGCGGAGCCGCACCTAGCCGAAATGCGCACTGGAGCAGGGTGCGGGGGGGTCATCGCTTGGAGGCCCGGCCGAGACATGGGCGTGGCCCCAGGCAGCGGCAGCGCAGCTGAGAGCAGAGGCAGCGGTGTGCATGGAGCTGAGCGGCGCGGCCCGGCCCGCGCGGCCCCAAATGCAACCCCGGGAAGAGCGCGCAGGCCCGAGCAGCCCCCATGGCCCCAGCAGCACTGACAGCTCCAACATGGGAGTGAGCGAAAGAGAAAGCAAAACCACAGAGAGACAGAAAACAGCAGCCACTCAGAGAAAGGAAAAAATCATCATAGCTAAGGTTTTAGGAATAGTAAAATGGTATAATGGTAAACAAAATTATGGTTTAAAATGGCATAATGTTAAACAAAATTATGGTTTTATAACGAGATGTGACAACCAGCAAGACATATTCATTCATAGAACTGCTATATAAAAAGAATAACTCTGAAAAATACATCCCAAGTTTAGGAGATGGAGAAGTAGTAGAGTTCAAAATTGTGCAAGGTAGAAAAGGGTTACAAGCAGCAGAAGCCGCTGGGCCTGATGGTGTTTTTGTGAAAGGCAGTATATATGCTAAAAATCGTAGTCAGACAATATCTCCATTATAAGCCCCCCCTACAGTCTCCCTTTCCTAATCCCACCTTTCCCTTTTAACCTATATCCCATTACCCTCAGTGTATTCCCAATCAGTCTTTTCACCCATGGTTTCCCTCACAAAACCATGCCTTTGCCAATTGTTTCCCCAAAAATCCCTTTCCAATGCCGAGTGGGGGAATGAAGAGGGGGAGGGAAGAAATTAACTATTGTTGTTTAGAGTTCCAACAGGTACAAATAGAAGAAACCCTCTCCTGCCTCAGTTTCCCCACAAAGCATGCTCGGAGACGCCTGTCTCCCTTCTGTCAGCCTTAAGATGTTTCAGAGAATCTGTTTGGACATTTAAAGACTCAGGAGGGTGGCTTGTATTGTTTTAAAACTGTTCTTGTTATGTTTATCCAGTTGTTTTCAATGTTAAGTTTTAAATCTCTTTTTGTTAAAAATAAACGTGAAATGTTGGGGTCCCTCCCCCTGCCATGTAGTCCTGGGAGAGGGGCCCTGGAGGGGAGATACGGGGTTTCCCTGCCCCTGCTCAGCCTCGTTCCCCATTGGTTGGTTTGTGTTCCCCTGCGCGGGCAAGGACCCTCGGGTCCCGTGATTGCCGCAGTTCCTCGGCAGATCCCGGCCATGCGGCTGGAGAAATAAACATCTCTCTGAAACATCTAGCAAGAACCGGTCCATATATATTTCTTTTCCACGGGCCTTGTTGTCTGATACACGTGTTGCAGTATCCTCGCTGTAACACAGAATGAAGCACTTTCTCTTGTTGAACTTCATATAATTGCCTAAAGATCTCAGGAATAATAAGGATTATGTTCTACCTTGAAATTTTTTTTGGATGTAGGAGTTTAGAATCTGAGCAAAGTTCTCCCCACAAAGTAGATTCAGATAAAATAGCTTATTTTGTTTCAGTTTCTCATTCTGAGCATTGACTTGGGACCAATTGTTTCAGTTTACAAAACCAAACTCACGTGCACACAAGAAATAAACAAGCAATCCCCTGTATATATGTTGGAATGCTAAGAGTTTTTTCTTCAATAACAGCAAACATGGAGTTAATCGTAGATAACTGGGAGAGCAAAGTGCTTCCTGTAGGCGATGATCAGGTTGTTTACCACCTGAAGAACCTGAAAGCACATAAGTCTATGGGGCCCGATGAGATGCATCTCAGAGTCCTGAAGGAATTGACTGATGTAGTTGTCAAACCACTTTCCATGATATTTGAAATTCTATGATTCTATGAAAGTCATGGCAGTCAGGTGAGGTCCAAGATGACTGGAAAGAGGGAAATATAGTACCTGTCTTTAAAAAGGATAGAAGGATGATCCTGAGAACCACCAACCTGTCAGCCTCTCCTGTGCCTGGTGAGATCATGGAACAGATCATCCTAGTAAGGCACATGGAGAACTGGGAGGGGATTTGAGACAGCCAGCACAGCGTCACCATGGACAAGTCCCACCTGACCAATCTAGTGGCCTTCTATGGTGGGGTGACTGCGTAAGTGGACAAGGGAAGGGCTACAGATATAATCAATCTGGACTTCTGTAAAGCCTTTGACACAGTCCCTCAGAACATCTTGCTCTCTAAATTGCTTGCTTTCTGTGTAAATCTCCACTGAATTTAGTTGATTTTAAATGCCTGTGTGGAAGACATATTAATTTTCTAGAATTTCAGACCCTACTGAAGAATTAAAATTCAATTTCAAAGATATACTTTTGTCATAGTGTTCTCATATGACTTGCATTTCAAGCTAAACTTGCCTTGGCTGAAGGTTTATGTGTCTCTCCTAATGTTAACCTCATGTTGTAGCCTGGATAGCATTTTACATCAACCTTTTACGCACATAGAAAAAATAAAAACATGCACTAAGTGACCTCAAAGCTTCCCAAAATTCTTTCACTGACCCTTTTATTCACTGCACAAAGGTACCTTAAACATTTCCTATTCTTGTCTCAATGAACTCAGACAAGGAGAGAAGCTACCCTTTTTCAGAATAAAAATATTTCTTTTTGTCATTTAGGCCTCTTTCCCTAATTAGTGGTGAGTACTTCTGGAAGATATGTTACTTTTGAGCCTCACTGCTGTTGTTATAAATGTTTCTGCCCCTTGGCTGCCACTGGAAGCAGATGGTAGGCTGACAAGATCTATATAAGTTCTGAGTGTCTTGAAGGAAGCAAAAGCAGTAAAGGAAGGTAATTTGAAGTGTGGGGAATATAAATCATACCTTCATCAGCATAATTGTAAAGCTAGGCTTTGATCATGGAAGCGAAACTTCTCACACAGGAATCTGTACCGGATACCATCATATGTGGTGGTACTCTGTCAAGTCTCCAGTGCAGATCCTTTTCAAAAACACCAAACATTCCATGTCTTTATCCTTCCTGAGATTAAAAATGTGCGTGTGTGCATAGCATCAACAGTCCCTTCAGCCCAGTATGACAGTTTTGACAATGGTCATAAGCTGATGCTGAGAGAAAAGCATAAAAACAGGGGAATAATACATAGGGGTTTTCCTCCCAGTACTTGACCAATAATCACTTATTTTCATGGATTCCACCAGTTGTTTAGGTATCTCTTAATATTTTCAGATTTCTCTTCCATGGGTCTGATAAGAACCACTGCAATCTGCTGTTGCAATCATACACCTCTTAGAAGAACACCTTTATAATTTCTTTTTAGGGCTATTGGACAGATGGTGATCACCACATGTCTATGAAATGCAATTGTCTGTGAAGATGCCCAGCTATCTCCTTTGGATACAAGGAGAAACCAGCTTTGGCTGCATTTCAAGCATAGGTACTTCAATTAGTTATCTGAGGATATGAATTTTGTAGCTGACATTTGCTTTTAGAAGACAGAGTACTGCCAAGTGTTGAATTGTCTGTCAGGGGCAATTTACAAAAGAGATAGGAATAATATTATTTAGTGTTATAATAGTTGGGTATATGCCCCAGAAAGACTTTACTGAGATATCCAAATTTTCCCAAGGTTATGACAAGCAGCAATAAAAGCCCAGGTTCACATTTGAAGGTGCCACTACTAATAGACTAGCTCAAGTCTTATACAAGAAATCCAGAAAATTAACCTGAACTTTCCAGCATTCAACAAACAGCTTTTTGCCTCTTTCAGAAATTCTTTAATTAGCTTAAAAGCTAACATATTCATCAACAGGAGAAAAATCCTAAGAGATAAACAGAATAATACTACCTAATTCTTCATGCAATTATGAATTTATAAAATTTCACTCAATGTTTGTCAGTTCTTGCTTGGTAGCAAAGCCCACTTTGAGCCAAACTGCTGTTACAGTGTGAGTTAATTCTGGCCATCGTTTCTTACACATGCTTCAGTGGTGCTGTTCCTTTAGCCATTCCTTGCTCTGGTCCTGCATGCTGACCATGATAGGTAGCCCAGCCGGGACACAAAGAGATTTTTATTTTGCATCTGAGCAGATGTGGAATTCTTCTGAATACAAAATACAGTTTGCTGCCACATCTAAGATCCGGGTTTTGCTCAAATGCAACATACACAGACAATATTCTTGATTTCTTTCTAAATTCTCGCCTCTGAGCCTTAGTGCCACAAACTATTACTTGAAGGTACATGGCCACTTATCCCATGTACATTTAGACGTTATTGGTAGATTAGATTCCTCCATGAAATTGTAATTAGAAATTTTCCATCATATCATGATAGGGCTCTTTTTTTTTTAATTATAACAATGCCTATTAATCAGAATACAAATCAAAGTATATAAAACAGACATTTTATTATCTATTGCTCCCTTCAGCTTTCTTCTCTAGTCATGAACAACACTTTTTTTTTTATTTTCTCTGGAATTCTTGATGAAGAGAGCAGAGGAAGCCTGGAAGTTTTGTTTTCATATTCAATTGCAGCCACCAGGCCTACACAAGGTACTCTTATTTGATGCTATTTACTCATTTCACTCCAGTTGAGAATGCAAACATGTTTTATTAACTCATTTTTTATAGAGTTTGAAAATTGGCAACAATTTATAATCAAGAAAAAATGTTAATAATATTTGGGAAAAAATAAATAAGCATTATCATTAATAGTTACTCATAAACTGAGAAAAAATAGCAACTTGCTTACATTGCATTATGTCTATATTTCAATTTTTGCTCTAAAAAAGGGAAAACCTTACCTGAGACAAAACATATTCTGGCAAAGTAATCAACGTAAATCTCTAAAAAAAATAAAGAATGAAATTGTTCCTTGATTTTTATAAAACAATGTTTTCCAGCTAGATATATCTCAGAATAGTTATGAAATAGATAAAAAGTATCAATTTTTGTATTTGTTTTTTAAGCATGAAATAAGGAAAATTTATTTTAATGATTATTTTAATAAGAGAATATTCAAAAATTACTCAAAATGAGATCAGAGAATCAAGAGCTTTATAGACAATAAAATAGTATGAAGTTTCAGAAGATTAAAAAAATATGTTTAAGAACATTTAACATGTACATTACTTTTTATTGCATAAGTATACACATACATTTATACGCCAATTTTATGTTACTTGCCAGCTTGAACAGTTACCTAGAGACCTTGCTAAAAGATTGAAGGAACCTGGGTCAAAGAACTTGTTAAATCACTGCAATAGTCCATTTCCTGAGGAAGAAAAAATATTTTACATGCTCTTAATTAAGTTAAAAGGTCAAAAAATCTAAGGCTACCCCTAAGATCAGTTGAAAAAGAAAGGTCAAAAATGTGTAACATCAAGGTACATATACGCCTATAAGAAAAAAGTTTGTTCTACTGTATTAAAATGCCCTGAAAATGGTGCTTCTGACATGTCTATACTCTGCAGAGGGAAGAGACCAGTTAGAACAAGCCTGCTCCTGACCAAGGTGTCCATAAGATTCCAAATAGAAAGGATCTCCACATACGGCTCCAGAATAACTCCCTTAGATGTGCATGTGTCATATTTCACTGCTCTCTGCAAGCATGATGTGGATTAATTTTCGAAGTGTAGATTGTGTGGCCTTGTTCAAGGAAGGAAAAACTTTGTTAGAAAAGTTCTGCTTTTTGTTCTTGGAATAAGGGAGTAGGATGGAAAGACATAAGGAAGTCAAAATCTGGTTATAATTAAGCTCTCCAATATAAATTTGTCCTGTTGAATCCAGCCTTTAATAGTTACCGGGATGTTACTGGACTAGAAAAAACATTCATTTGAGAAAGATTCTCACTTAAAGTCACAGTATTTTCTTTTGTTGCAGTCATTACATGAGTCAACCATTGAAAAGCTCAAATAAACCAGGAAAAAGTTAGGAATACATTACAGAAAAAAACTTTCGTGACAGTGCTTTGCTTCACCTGGTCAAAGTGCTGTTTAGTTAACTAGAACAGTCTGGGAAAAATATGTTGAAAATGAGATAAAGTTCTTGAGACTCAAAAGAGCTAGTTTGGTTAATAAAATTTTATGTGATCATAAATGTGTTTGGAATCAATTGTCAGGTAGTTTTTGTTGAGAAAATGTTTTTTTGGAAAGGCTTAGTAAAGACTCATGCAAATTTTTGGTTTGAAATGCAAATTTTGACTGCATTAAAAACAGGAGCTAAAATAAAAACTAGTGTTTAGGAACTATTTACATCTCTAGCTGTCAATTAGGCTGGTAAATTGTATCTTATTTTAATCCTAGTTTGGGGGTCAGAAGGCTACATAACCATCTACTTAAAACACTTTAAATAATCATTTATTAAAAATATCTTGGCTCTTACACTTTCTCAATGGTTTTTAAGTCTAAATAGCTTCCACTGTGTGCATATAACTCCTTAAATACATCTTCCCATTATATCCACCACCTTCCTGTAGAACTTTTGCCTTCATAAGACGAAGTCTGCATTTGTTAGGTGTATTAATACAGATGAGATTTTTGCAGTTTCAAAGTCTCATTGTATTATTCTTTAAAATATCAGCCAGAAACATGCTCATTTGCAAAATAAACTTGTGAAATATAATTAAGAGACTATTTCAAAGCTCTATTTCTGCTCAATTGTCATAGTTGATTATCTTAAAGGAAAAATTCTCTGGATGGAAGAACTGGCTTAGATGAAGTCAAGAGCAAATATCCTTTTGACAAGAATATGACCAAAATTTCCACAGATTAAACTGTATTGAGGTAAGATGAAATTTTTTTTAAGCAACCTAGACCCCCAAACTGCTTGCTCTTGACAAATCATCAAACCAGTTCTGACAACTTTGAAAATCACAACTGACACACAAACCTGGCAAACTCAGACAATCACATTTAAGTGAATGTCTTCCAGTGAGGACAAATTCAACCCCAAATTAAAAAGTAATGAAAATCTGTTAGTGCTCAATGCTGTCTAACTTTAAGGCCCACTCTGTAGTTTTGAGGCCTAGACATCTCCAGTTGCTGTCATGATAATTGGTCCCAACCAGGTAAACTAGAGCCTGTTAAGGTAACAAAATGAAAATATGGTCAGATAAATGCCTCTTCCTTGTACCTCAGCATGCTATTGATCCACAGAAAACATCCTTTATATTCAGGGTTTATAGCCTGGAATTTCCCAAATGCTTTTTTGGAAAAATGGAGACAGATGAAGCCTGGGAATCTTCTACACCTCTAAGTCTAAAACACTAGATTTGTATACAGGGAAAATCATGTGCTACTCCTTCTTTTACCAGATCTTAGCTTTTCTTTCACTGGATAGTACTGAAAATGACAAGCTGGACTCTATTCAGAATGAAAGGATGCTGTTAATTCTACATCCTTCCTTGGGAAGGAAGGCACTCTCCAAGAAAGTATAAAATACTGAATCTGCCAGAGATCAAGAGCATGTGCAAGATTGACTACACCAACAATTAGGGCATTTATCCATCAAGGGAAATTCAAAGGTTCAGGTTTATAGTCTCAGACTTTTATCATTCATCTGTACAGTCTTTCAGAATTAGAGATAATAGAACAGGTCTTGCTTAACCCAGGAGGAAATATAGCAATTTTACAGTCTCTAGCAAGTTAACATTAGCAAACTGTGAGCATAGAAAATGTTTCTGAGATTAAATACATTGTTCAGTTAATGATCTTTGTTGGCAGCAGACCCAGAATGAAGAATGCTTCATGGGTGTAGGTAACTCCTGCTGACCAGCTCTGTGAAACATATGTGGTGATGACAGCCCTTAAGTGAAAATAGACATACGCATAATTTTCAGGACCTAAAATGCCTAATGGGAAACCACACCAGGGAGGATAATTCTCATAATTATAAAACTGTTATGTGAACTTTGCACAAGTAAACCTGAGAGACATACAAGCGTTTATTAGGAAGATTCTGTGAATAAACAGTAGCAATGGTTATGGTTAAATGCCTCCCTCCCTCTTTTATTTCTTCATTCCCTTATTCTGTCAGACACCTAATGATGTGTATTTTATATGTTTTGCTAAGACACTCCACAGTATAATTGCCACTCTATGTTTCATCATCACAATAATTGGCACCAATCTTAAACTCAGTGTCCTTTATGGTGTCCTAGATGTCCTACTATTTAAAATGTCATACTAAATCAATTTCATAAAATCAGAATAATAGAATCACAGAATCACAGAGAGGTTTGTATTGGAAAGGACCTTCAAAGATCAGCTATTTCAACTCCCCTGACATGAGCAGGTACATTTTTCACTAGATCAGATTGTTTGAAGGCCTTACACACTTCCATGGAGGAAGCATCCACAACTTCTCTAGGCAAAATGGCCTAATATCTCACCAACTTTACCATAAATTTTTTTCCTTACATCCCATATAAACCTATCCTCTTTCAGATTAAAATCCTTGCCCCTTGTCCTGTCACTAGAGATTCTGCTTAGAATACTATCTCCATCTTTCTTATAAGCTGTCTTTAAGAATTCAAACATGTCAATTAGGTCTCCCCGAGCCTCCTTTTTTCCAGACTAAACAACCCCACCTCTCTCAGGCTTTCTTCATACAACAGCTGATCCATTTATCTTCATGGGCCTCCTCCAGAGCTGCTTTAACAAGCCCACATCTTTCCTGTGCTGTGGGCTCAGGCCTGAATGCAGAACTCCAGGTGGGGTCTCACCAGAGCAGAGTAAAGGTGCAGTATCCCCTCCCTCACCCTCCTGGCCATGCTGCTTTTGCTGTAGCCCAGGCTACAGCTGGCTTTCTGGGCTGCAAGCACACATTGCTATCTCATGCCCCAGTTTTCATCCACCAATATCTCCAAGTCCTTCTCTGTAGTACTGCTTTTAATCCATTTACCTCCCAGCCTCTATTAATATTGGGGATTGCCCCACTGAGGTGTAGATCTTTGAACTTGGTCTTGTTGAACTTCATGAGTTTCACATGGACCTGCTCCTCAAGCCTTTCAAGGTCTCTCTGGATGGCATCTCATCCTTCGAGTTTAACAACTACCCATGCAGCTTGGTGCTGTCTGCTAACTTGCTGAGGGTGCACTCAATCCCACTCTCTATGTCATTAATAAAGATCCTGATCAACTTCAATCCCAATACTGCTCCCTGAGGGACACCACTTCTTACTAATATCTGTTTGGACACATTGATTGAAACTCTTTGATGTGGTCATCCAGCCAGTTCCTTATTCTTAACCTCTATTTCTGATAAAGACTTTGAGTGACTTACGGAACCTAGGTATGGAGAGAGGGAAATCCATGTCATCAAGATTAATGAACCTTATACTTTGAATATTTGAGTTCAAAATGTAATTAGTGCTCAAATATTTGCAGAAAGTTATCATGAAATTGAGATGCCACCATAGATGTGGCATTTTAAAAGAAAAGTGTCAGCATCATCATTCAAATGCATGTTTAAAATTAAATGGCTCTGTACATTTTTATAATGCTTATACATATGCCTGAATTTTGTGGTTTCCATCTTTGTGTACATCCTGGTTTCAGCTAAGGTAGAGTTTATTTCTTCTCAGTAGCTGTAACAATGCTGTATTTGGTATTAAGAATGACAAGTATTGATAACACACTGATGTTTTGGTCTTTTGCTAAATTGTGTTTATAATAAGTCGAGGACTTTTTCTTTCTCATGCTCTGCCAGTGAGGAGGTAGCAAAAGAAATTGGGAGATACCACAGCTGGGACAGGTGGCTCAAACTAACCAAAGGGATATTCCACACCATAGAATGTCATGCTCAGTATATGAACTGGGGGGAGTTACTCAGAAGGGAGGCTGATCTGGGTTTGGGAAGGCAGGTCTATCATCAGTCAGCAGGTAATAAACAGTTGTATTGTACATCACTTGGTTTTCCCCTTACTATTATCATTAATAATATTATTATAATCATTTACCATTATTGCTGTATTTTTTCTTTATTTTAGATTATTACGCTGCTCTTATCTCAATCTACAAGTTTTACTTTGATTGTCCTCCCCATATCACTGGGTTAGGTGGGGGAGAGAGGGGATGAGCAAGTGGCTGTGTGGTGCTTAATTTCCAGGTGGGCTTAAACCACAACAATGTGCAATAATCAAGATTTCATCTAACAGGATCTTGAAGTTAAGATGCAAAATTGATGTTTAGGCTCTTGAGACTTGGTGTTCAAGGAACATTCATTAAATACAAGCCAGTAAGATACGCTGTCTTCTCAAACCAAAATATGTAGAAATCTAAGTAACATTTTATATAAAGTAAGTTTTAGAAAGTTGTCTCTTAGAATTACAAAATGAGTTGTGTACTGAAGTCAGCCTTTCATGCCTAAATTTTAGAACCACTGAGCTAAGAAAATCAAAGCTAGGTAATGCCTTTTTAAGGATGCTTGTGCACTGTGAAAAAAGTTGCAATAACAAGGTCATATGGTATATTTAGATCATATGGTATGGATTATCCCACCCTTTATAATCAGCATATGTTTCCATCCCTTATTTCTATGGTTCCTTAACCAAAACTTGCTTCTGGATTTTTCTTCAGCATTCATTGCTACTGGATTTGGGAATGCGAAACTTTTTTAAAGTATTACCCTAACTCTTCTGTGAAAGCAGTTCCATTTTGGACTGGAAGAGAAGAACAGGTAAGATAAGTGTGAAAATGTTGTGCAAGATCAGGTTCCTAATTTGACATTTCTAGCATCTGTTATTTGCAGAATGCTTATCACTGGATGGCACTTCTTATATCCAAAACTTAGCTCTTACTCATTGCTGTTTATTACTGTGACTGAGTAGCAGGTCCATCAATTAGATACCAGATCATCAAGCTGGGCATTCAGAAAATAAGAAACACATAATAGTGACCATCTGTGAAGAGGCAGATTAACTGACTTGACATAGAAATTTTCCATAGCATCATTTGTTTGCTTTGACTAATGAGACCTTTTCTCTCTGCTTGCAATCACATTAGTCACTCAGTATGCTCTTTCTAAATTCAGCAACAAGAAAGAATCCTGCAATCAACAGCTTTCTTTACCATAAATTCTGACTTTCTGACACAGGAGATCTACTCTGCACATTCAAAGAAGGAAAAAAAAAGAAAAACTAGAAGGCAATAACATAAAGGGAGATCATATGAAGGAAACCTCTCTTCTGTTATACTTTAAGAGATCATAATGTCTTCACAGATTTTAACAGGATGATGGCTGAAATCTCTGCTCTGAAATTCTTTGCATGGGTAAACATTTCTTTATATACCTAAAAAGCAAGCTGGAAAAACATAGATGTGATCAAATTGATACCCATTTTTAGGCACTGAACTTAGAAGGTATGAGTCACGTTTCACAGGTTTCTATAGTCTCATTTATTCATAGTGGAGAAGCTGGATTCTAGATTGAGTGCCTTTGTTAAGTCCTTGAGGAGGAACAAAGATAAAAATAAAAAAAAAATTAAATTTGATCCTATATTTTGATAATGTCATTGTTATAAAGCCATTATAATGAATATGTCTTTTGATTTTCCATTTATGCTATTTTTTCTCCTGTTCATTGGGCAAAATTATAAACTTCACTCTACTCTTAATTGATAACAATTTGCTCATAAGTATAATTTTCTTATTGTCTTTCTTGTTTTCACTTCCTTGCCTCGCATATTGCAAGAAGAGTCATAGACTTCCTTTGATACTTTTCATTTCTGAAAATCTGATACATTTGTACACTCTTCTGTTACAGAACTGATGAGACAGAACATATCTAAAAATGAGATATCTAAATAATACAGGACGTTCTAGCACATACTTGTCTCCCACAGAGCCCCTCTAATCTCTCTAATCTTATTTGCCAAAAGCTTTCACACTCTTGTCCAAAAATGAGCACCATCTCAGAACTTGTTCTCACCAGGCAAAAATACAGTGCAGAAATGGAAAAGAAAAGAAGTCAGACATGTAAGGATACTAGGAAGTAAGAGGGAAGATAGATAATGAGATCCTGGCTAACTATGGCAAATATCCCATGGGAAAAAAGAGTCTTACATTACAAGGAGACAATTCTTTTCTTACAACCATTTATCTTTATGTATGTGTAGACAGGCTTTTGCAGGTGAAAAGGAGCCCATCCTACTAAAATCTTGAGCTAAGTGGAAGTGGTGTGGATGCATTGCTGCATAGCTGAGCCTAAGTAAACACAGTCTTTTCAGCAGGATTTAGCACTACACTAAACCAGGTGCTATGGTAATGGCATAGTGTAAACACTCATCTGTCTGGACTAAGCAAGCATTTTGTAGAACAACCCAGGCACTCAGTTACTGCAAATTTGCATACAAAGCTCACATTAACTTCTCATAAATTTATTTGTGTTGCTAATATTTTATCTACTGGTGGGAATTACATACACCAGTATAGTCAGTGACCTAAGGTTCATTGGTCTTGATTTCAATGCCTTCTTACACCACTGATTTTTCAAGTGGTCTTGGTCAAGTCACCATGTTTGTGTTCCTCTAGAAAATGGAGAAAATAATTTTATTCTCCAACTCTAGCTAAGAAGAACGTTGAGAAAATTTGTGAAGGTTTCAGAAACTAAAAGGGGAATTCTTCTAATCATTTAATAGAATTTTTTGCACTTTTCGTAGTGTCCTTCTGAAGAATATATATTTTAGGATGCCAAAAGTAATGGAAAGAAACAGACAACAAACTAATGTTAAACAAATCTTTAGGAGAAAGTGAATGGTCATGAAAGTAAAGTGTGTAATGGTGTCTCAGTGATGGACTCCATCCCCATATACAGGGATGGCCAGCCAAGGCAGAATGACATGATACAAACATGTATGATGTGTCAGATAGAGGGAAAGTGGTGGGAGGACGGAAGCTGAAATTCCTTGGCTCCTTTCAGTTAGTACTGTATATGCAAGCCTCCTCCTGGGGGGGTGAAGCCTAGAGAAAAATGCTCATCTGACACAATTCTATCAATTTTTTTTTATTATATTGGGTACTGCTTAATATCGTTGTGTTGCACACATCACTGGTTTTTTGTTGTGGTTTTGGTTTTTTTAATTCAAGTCATTAATTTTGTTTTTCCATAGTGGTCGAGTGTATGATTCTCATTCTTTGTTAGTTTGAAAACATTCCCACTTAATCCATTCTCTATATTATTTGCAAATACACGAAAAATTCTCATGTATGGAAATTATTTCTTAAGGATAATGCTTTAATCCAGACACTCTTTGGAAGTACAACCTTTTATAGTTGCAACATACTGTGGTTTTGATTTTTTTAGTTTTTGCTTCCAATAAAAGAGTAGAATACAGGTTTTTTGTGAGTCACGTAGAAGTTAAATGCAGTATCATATTAAATGGAATATAATTGGTGCATATCTGTCCTTTTAAGACTCTCAAAAGAACATTGTGCCTGTCAGACAGTCTGTGGTTTCTCAACTACACTAATCTTATTTCTCATTAATGGATTTTGTTCCGTTGTTAAGTTAAATTCCCTAATTGCTATCTTCATTGTTTTTTCTAAGGAAAAACTAATATTGAAATAATCTCATCCATTTTCTTAGATAAGTTTTTTTTTATTTGCAAATAAAATGATACTTTTTTCATGTACTCATTTAAACAATGCCTTTTTTTCTTCTACAGATCCATTTTCTTCCTTTTGTCACTTCCCCTTTTACCCTATGTTTTATTCTCTATACATGCACTCCTGCTAAGACTTCTTCATCTTTGTTACTAGGTTATCCATCACAGCTGCCAGTGATTCCACTTCTTTTTGTCAGTTGGCTTACATCCCTTCATTCTATTATTAGATACTTTTGCCTTCTCAAATACTAGGCACTCTCCACATCTAATAGACACTATTATACTTAACAAAAGAAAACATTGTTATGGCTGAGATTATTTTCCTGCAAAACAAAGTAATTATCATAAAATCCAGAAATTCCTGTTTATTCCCATGGCTGAATTTCTCCCATAATATGCTATATATATGTGTGTGTGTGTGTATATATATGTAATAATTACAGTCTATTTTCTGAGAAAATTAAAAATATAAAAGCATAAGAACCGAGAAAACAGAAAAATCTCTAGCTATACAGGCATAGTTACCTTTGGACAAGTTACTTGCAATCCCTCAGGAAGAATAGCTATTCTCTTTGTCATCCACTCAGATCTTGTCATTAAATGCTGAACCCAAAATCAAACTCTTCAATGGGATTAATACAAGAAAGTTATTCTAGAACAAATTGGAAGAAATAGAGATTTTTTTTTTTGACAGCCAGACACTCAAATCCAAAGCTCAAATTGTAAACTTTTGACAATATAGCACCATTCAGAAGCTGTGATAACTCAGATTCTGCCTTGCTGGCAGTGGTTGTCTGTCTGTTTTTATATTGCATCACAGGTTAAAACTCTGCTCTCACCAACTCTGCCTCCCTTGGAAAAAGCCTCTAATATCAAGAACAGTTCCATTCACTTCAAATCCTTTTGTCTCTCAGCCTCAAGAAGCTGTCATCTCTAACAAAGAGCATCCTACCCAACAAATGAAATATGCACTTTATTGCCTGCCAGCAGACCTCAGGACCTTTGCTACTCATCCATAGACATCAGGAGAAAAAGGGGAACAAATCCAACTGTCTGGAGAAATCCATGTTGGGTGACCATTTTGTTCTCCAGATAAAGAGAGGTAAATAAAGGGATATGAACAGGTTCTTTAAGAGAATCATATTGTGAAGATCTGCTAATGTATAGGCTCTAGTTTGTCACTCAGATAATCTAAGAAAATGGGTGTTAAAGATCTTATTTCCATAATTTATATATTTTCAACATTTTCCTTTAGCTTCCCATAACTCCTTATAATCAGTTTCAGTTGAAGTCTGGCATTTTTCAGGATACTGCTGCTTAAACAGAGATGAAAATTCCTTTTGTACTTCTGCAAGTTTTTGTCCACTGCTAAAGCATCAGGGAAGATATAATTTCATTGCTAGCATTTAGTGTTCTGCTTCTGATTTACTTAACTGCATCTATTTGTTCATAAACTTTATGAATATTTTTAAACAGAAAACAGTGAAAGAAAAACTGCCAGGAGCATGGCCAATATAGCTTACCTTTTTCATCAAAATAAAATTGTTTTCTTGAAAATATTATTTTTCATTCTTTTATGAATTTAGGGACCCCAAGGAACATACTATCAAACTTTGGGTACCAAGATTCTTTTCAGTGTAGCCTGACACAGATTTGTTTAAAAGAATAAGTAAAAGACAGTGCATGTACTCTCAAAAATGTCTATGTAATCTTAAATATGAGGAATGTTCAAAATGGAAACAAACCTCTAGAGTCATTCCTGGGGATCTCTACTCCTTCCTATCTTCTAACCCCAGTAATACATATGGACTGCTTCATCACTTTACTTATTTTATTATCTCATGTATTTACAAGAATTTAGGTTAAAACACAGTTTCAAGTTCATCCAGGATTACAGAAGGATTCCTCAATATGTTATTATTGAAATATGATCAATATTTCTCAGTTCAGACATGGTTAAGTGTTTAAACAATCTATTGAATTAACATACTACCTGTCTACTCCCTTCCTGCATATTATGATTTGTATCAAGAAATATTTCCTGGTTTCGTAACAATTCACATACTACATCTCATAAAAAAATCAATGAGATAAAATAGCTGATAATATTGCAATTTATATAATTGTAGATAAAGTTGTAAATCATTGATAATATTACAATATTAAAGTAACTTGACAAGATTAGTGTAAAGACTGCTTTCCATTGTTGATTGATTAAGGATTTGGAGCATCCATTTTGCTTCGCATGTCTTTCAGGTTTACAAGGTCAGTCTGCCACAGAATGCTGTAAGAGCAATTCAGAGCCTGTCATTTCCAAAAGGAATTTGCAGCACTGGCTTGCAGTATGTGGGGGTCTGTGAAAGTTTAGCCTGATAAGACCTAAAAGTTAGCCTTATTTTACTCTTTTCTGTTAAAATAGCCTTTGGGGTGCTGAGAAGTTGGCCCTCTCTTTACAGTAAAACTGCTGTCATTATAGCTATTATAATATATTTCAATGGTATTTAATTGTCAAGGAAAAGTTGATTTTTATGAACAGGAATAGAAAATACTTGCAAGGCATCCCATCAGTGTAGTCAAAATTAAATGTGTGTGAAGCATTCCTCCAGATTCCATGTGTTCCTTGTATATACAAACATTATTATCAAGGTTTCCCTGATCCAATGAAAGGAAATTAACAATTCATTAAACTTGTATGCTGGTATTTGGAATGATGAGCAACACTTCTCTCACATTTCGAGGAGACAAAAAAAATGCTGGTTCAGGCACTGTAACGCCTTTGTACTGCATCAACACAGAGCACTAGTGCATGAGTTGAAGAAGTTCTGATGAGAAGGACGTGTGTGTGTGTGCATATTGTATGTGTAAATGAAGGTTCATTCTCTTCATTTGCGGCACTTGGCTGTGTAACAGATTTTTTTGAATGCTTTCACAGAGGTCCATAAATGTTTTTGGGATTCATTGGATGTAGTATCCATACAGACAACATCATTTAAATTCTGACAGTTGATTAACTTTCCTTTAAGACTCATGTAAAACGGTTGTCCCCCCTGTCTGCCTCCCTTACATGTTTGGCATGACAAAATAATGTATCTCTTAGTTATTTAAGATTTTACTACAGCAGTGTAAATCTTCTTGTTAACAAATACATGCAACTGCTCAATTGTCTCATTCAAGAATTCTTTAAGCAACAGCTTTAAGTTAAACCAGGAGCTAAATTCTGAAAATAACTTCTAAAATTCTGTGGCACAGATAAATTAGCATTGCCATTCCTTGGTAATTTTCTGAGATCTCTCACTGTGCCATTTTTATAGAGCTCTAAATTGCTCATATATTCTTCTTTTTATTGTATGTTTTTAAAGTAGGTTTCACTCTCTATTAAAGCAGATGGATTGGAACAGGTGGACATTTTTATTTTAATCTCATAAGTAATAAAAGGAAAGTAAATTCTTGCATGTGACCTACTGCCATGATTTGCCCTGATGATGAGACCTTTTGATGGATGAAAGCAAATTGTTCTTTAGTCGCATTCTGTCTTATTTTCTTTTTGTACTGAGAAAGCTAACCAAATTGTTAAGAAATGCAAACTGCTACAGTATTTTCTTTTATTTTTATACTCATTTTCTGATGTGGAAAATTGGGCCATTAGAAAGCAGACTGAGATCAATGCATTTCAACATGAAGCATGAAACAACCCTCTGAAAGTAATATCTCTTATTTAATAGCTTGAGTTCAATAGTGGAAAGTGGATGTCTACTTTTAGAAATCTGACTGCTACCCCTGAAGCAGTCATGCTATCTCTGATTTAAAACATAAAAACATTTCCAGACATAAAGATTACTGAGAAGTAGTCTAACCCTATGTGAGACAGCCTTTGAACACTGATGTTGTGTCTCTGACCACCATTTAGAATAGTTACATTTTAAAGTGTCACTACTTCTTAAAAGAGGCAGCTAGTGAAAGGACATTTTTTCCCAACTGGTAAGATTTATTCTTGTCCTTTACTGAAAAATTAGATAAGAATTAATTAAATACTATTAAATACTATCCCACTTCCAGATAGTTGTTGCCAATTCCTTATCCATTCTCCAGATGTGAGGCAGAAAGCAAACATTGCTTCCAGATCACACTGACAAAGCCTACAAGGATTGATTTAAAAAAAAACAAAAACAAAAACAAAAACCTGTCTTTTTTTTGCAGTGATAAATTTCCTAGAGTAATCTGAAGACCTGGATGTGAAGCAGACGGTATTTTCTTTCCAGGGCACATTTTGGCCTTTGGGATAGCAGATTTAAGAAGGGAAAAGCAGTTAGTGTGGTGAAACGAGTGCAACAAGAGAAGGAAAGAGTGAGAATTTGTGAGAGAAACAGCCCAGCAGACAGCAAGGTCAGTGGAGGAGGAGGAGGAGAAGGTGCTCCAGATGCAAGTGCAGAGATTCTCCTGCAGCCCATGCAGAAGACCATGACGAAGACCTTGGTGAGGCAGCTGTGCCCCTGCATCCTAGGGAAGTCCATGGCAGGACAGAGATCCACCTGCAGCTGGAGGACCCCAGGGTGGAGCAGGTGGATGCCTGAAGTAGGTTGTCATCATGATACCACGGAGGACCATGATAGAGCAGGCTCCTGGCAGGACCTGTGGCCCTATGGAGAGAGGAGACCATGTCGGAGCAGCTCTGCTGACAGGACTTGTGACCCTGTGAGGGATCCATGCTGGAAAAGTTTGTTCCTGAAGGACTGTACACCGTGGAAAGGACCCATGTTGGGGCAGTTTGGAAGAACTGCAGTCTGTGGGAAGGACCCGTGTTGGAATTCATGTCTCCTGTGGCAGGAACCCCATGCTGGAGGAGGGTAAGACTGTGAGGAGTCCCCCCACTGAGGTGGAATGAGCAACAGAAAGGTGTGATGAACAGACAGCAGCCCCCCTCTCCTGGCTCCTTGAGCTTATGAGGGAAGGAGGTAGAAAAAACTGGGAGTAAAGTTAAAACCAGGAAAAAGGGAAGGTGAAGGGTGGTGAAAAGAAGAAGGGAGGTGAAAACACATTTTTTAGTTTGGTTTTATTTCTCAGTATCCCGCTCTGATTTGATTGGTAATAAATTAAAATAATTTCTTTACGTCAAGTCTGTTTTACCAATGCCAGACAAACCCAGTACATGTATATGCTATTATCTATACGTTAAATTGACTTGAATGTCTTCGTAGAGCTGATACCACTTAGAAGCAAATAATTCACATTGGTAAATAATTTTGCACAGGATTTTACAGTTCATAGTTTGGTCATTAGAAAAGAACACAGGACTAAAACCCATTGCTACTGGAAAAAGATAATTATATCAACCTTATCTTGTAAATCACTTCACGACATGAATGCAAATAATTTCTAGCCAACCACATGCTATTTATATTTAAATACAGTTTTCTTTCTCTTAATCTTTCTAAGCACTAGAAATACCAATTAGGTACCCTAAAGTGTAGATAAGGCTGTATCTGTTCAGAACCTCATACATGATTAAATGATATGTTTTATCCTTTTATGGGAAAATAGTAAAAGTAGATGTAAATAGAAATTACATATTCAAGCATATTTTCTGTTGCATGGTGAAATGAACTCCAGAACTGAGATCGTTTCCCTCTTACAAACAAAATATCCAATTTCTGTTATTAAAGGAAAAGGATAACATTTAATATTTTTCATCTTGCTATCCTCAGGGTAGTAGGTATGAAAGGTTAACAGTGAAACTACTTTCTAATAAAAAGACGGTAAAATAGTCAGTAAAAATGGAAATCAATAAAGGCCAGAGCACTTTCTCCTATCCACTGGTTTCTCTGAGCACATAACACTACAGCACCTACACAAAGTTTTCAAATCTTCACAGAGTCCTGCATTGGCCAGAGGTGGGTCTGTGTTGAAGCCAGCTGGCCCTAGCCCTGTTGGACATGGGGGAAACTTCTGGCAGCTTCGCACAGAAGCCCCTATAGCCTGCCCCTCAGGCTCCCTCCCGCCCCCCAAAAAACCCCAACCTTGCCATGTAAATCCAATATGTTACAACAGAAATGCTAAATAATACAATGAAAGAAGCACCTGTTATAATGTGAAACACTCATTGCAAGCAGGCAGCATTTGACTGTTTTGCTCCTGTGGTCTTTAAGGCTGGTTGTAGGACACTGGCTCATCTGCCGACACTGCTGCTCTGGAAGATCTCATCTTAATCAGTTTTGCTCTCTGGATGTACAGACCTACCAGGACTTGTGCAGAGCAACTTGCTCACTTGATCACTTGTTTTCCACTCCATTTCATCTTCTTGCGTGATGCCTGAAGTCACCACCTAAAAACAGAGACTAGACAAGAATAAGGGAATAAAGGTAGGTATTTATTTGAAGGGCCTTCAAGGTACCCCCTGGGGAGCCAGAGGCTACTGCCAAAATGGACTCCATGATGGACAACAGGTCACAAGTTCTTCATACTTTTTAGGTTTGGTTCATTTGCATATCAGGATTAATTCTCCAATTAAAGCTTCAGTTAATGATGTATTTTCCCCTCCACTTGCCCCCCTCAGAGGCTCTTTAGTTTATACTTTTTGGGCGTAGGACAGTCTGAGTGTCCTTGGAGAGCAGGCCTGGAGAGGCTTTGTTATGTCTACCTAGCATGAGAGAGCAGATATTAACAGGCTACAAGAAACTTCAGAGTTACACACTAGGCAGTACAGGATTTGAAAAATACAAAAGTTAAAACCTAAGGCATCGTGTGTGCCAAGTGTGCTTTTCAAGGTGTCTTAGAGTTGCATCTCTACCCTGTTCATCTACCCCTTCACTAAGTCAAGTCCCTTCATGCCATGTGCAAGCAGAGGGATTTGGACAGGTAATTTCAATGCTATAACAGCTATGGCTACATAGAAAACCTTTCAGGCAATCCAGCTTTAGCTCTTGAATTTCCACCCAAATTCTTTAGCCATGAATTTCCACCCAAATTGTATATGTCACTGTGTTAGGAGTACCAAGGCAGCAAGTGAAAAATCTAGCACTGATAAGTTCTTCCCTCTCTCCCTTAAATATCCACAGAAAAATTGAGTGGCTGTGATTTTCAAGCCTCTTTTTGGTTTGCCTTTAGGATAAAAAGTGTAGGGGTTTAAAGATGATAAGCATTTAGAAAGCATTACAGTCTACAACAGCCTTAAAGATCATACACCAAACTACTGTAAAATGTTTCAAGCTCCCCTTCCTGCTTGTGCCTTAAAGGATCAGCTAAGAGAAAAGTGGAGGGCAGATGGAGTGGAATTTCAATCAAAGATGACATTAGATTACATTAATGAGAGGAGTGTGAGCTGTTGTATCAACAAAAGCACAAAGATTTTAAAGTATTAGCAATGTCTGGGCTGCAAAATGCACTTTCCTTTATGGCCACTGCTTAATGGCATGTTTGCACAGAGGGGTTTTACTTCTACACAGCAGCACACCTGAGGAATCAACGTAGTGAAGAGAGAAAAACACAGAAATAAACTGACATGCAATAGTGTTATGCTAAATAATTGGTTTTTTCAAGACCAAGCTCTTGAATGGTTAAAAGAAAAATGTTCTGTTAGTCATAAATCCAACAGTGTTATTAGAGGGTCATAGTTCAAGTTATAGACCAGCTGTTGAACACCACTACCTTTAAATTTTTCTCTTCTTCTCACTTGCACAACTCCATGGAATAAAATAGGGTCATGTGGGCATATTTTACACTCTATGAGTGTAATACAGTCCTTATCATCCTGAAATCTTGAGATTTGTTTCTGTTTAAGAACACTTACTTCATTTTATTTCATTTATCCACCAAATCTTTTCATGATTGAATGGTAACATCCAAAGATAAAAAGTTTGAAGGCTAAAGCTATACTAAATCCATGGAATAAATAGAAAAAAAAAAATAAAGGTGTTAAATTTAACGTTTTAAGGGAAAAAGAAACATAGTTGGCAGTGACATCTCAGTACAAAAGATCATTTTAGTGGTAGACATGATCACAATATTGGAGATTTTCTATATTTGCATTGATCTTTAAACAGTTCTGCTTTAAAAGTCAAAATATAAATTTAACATCTACTGTATCTGTAGATTTTTATGTATTACTTTCTTTTTGTCTGATAAAATGTTACAATCTTGTTCCAGTCATGTGAAAGCACTTTTTACTACAGTCTCTGAATTTTCTGGTTTATACCATGCTGCTCACTAACACTTCAAAACTGCTAAACTATAATGTACAGACTTTTTATTACTTATTCTGTTGACAAAAATGTACTACAGACACCTGCTATTTTAATGGCATTTTAATGTGGTATCATGCCATGAATTTATGTTCAATGCAGGTTGCCTCACCATATAATTAATAAGCACACATATTCACTTTGGTGAAGAGACTTTCAGACCCCCATAGGAACGGCCACTTTCAGATTGCAGCCTGATAAGCAAGAGCTTCCTTGTTTCTGCTTGTCATACATGAAATAGTTTTCATAATAAACTTCAAGCAATTTTCAATTCCAGTGCAATTTCTCCCCATATTACATTTACTAAACTTCCTCAGCATGCTCCTCACCAGAGAGTCAATTTTCAATGTACAAAAGCAGAACTCTGCTGTCTCAATGACACTTTTCAAATGACTGGCATATAAGACTCCTACAAGTCCAGAGTATCTGAGCCCTGTTTCCTCCACAGACTACACAGAGAAAACAGCTTTGGACCTGCATCGAGAGGTTGGATTTCCTGATCTCCTGCACCATTCTCTGAGTCTGTGAAACACCAAAACACGAATGGTAAGTGCTGTTATGAGTGTGAAAAAGAATTAAACTGAAATTCCTACATATCTTTTAATAGGGTCATGATGTTCAATTAAAGCTTTCCTATAGCTGGGGTATCTAGGATCTTCTCTCCATGTGAGTTCACTGAGCTGTTCAAGAACATGAGAGTTTCCATAGTAATGTCTCCCACTGAGCAAGCAGAGGTGCTTTCCTCAGTGTGGCTGTGTTTTACTAGTTGTTTCTCAGTGTAACTCGCAATGTGAAGCTTCAGTTGAGTTTATTTGGATACTACCAGGTTCAACAGTTGGCCTACCCAAAGGTGCTTCATTTTCCTCCCACTTCCCCTAAAATGCCAACCTCTCCCCATCACATAAAACTCATTCTCTTGGGAAGACTGGATAAAGGGAAATAAGTGAACCTGTTTGAAAGTATCTTTAATAAATTAGCCTGAAGATAGATAATGGCACTGTCTAAATTGCTTTCTGTTGCCTACTGTACCTCATGCCTAGGAATGGAAACATGAAAACTTAAAATTACTAAAGATTGCATTATTAACTGGCAAGCAGGTGGCAATGGAGTAGAATCTAATCAATGATTAATTTCAGTGAATTCAGGACCAGGAAGCAAGACCCATTTATTTTGTTTAGCATTTGATTAACTGTTTTTGCTTGGTTTTAATTTTGTGTTTTAATTTTCCTTAATCAGCACTTATCTGTCAGGATAACAGGTGGGTTTAGAAACTAGAAAATTAAATTAATAAACCAGTTACTCAGGATCACTGTTTATCTCTGGGATATCTGCCCTCAGAATGTACTGTCTTCTCCGGTACAAAGAAACTGGAAAGATGAAAAAGTCTGGAAATAGCAGTGTCCACTGTTCCATGCTGCCTGAAAATTCTGCTTTTTTCTTATCCAAAGTTTAAGGCTTTTCTTTAAAAAAGCAAATGGCCAAGTAATTTAAGAATAGAATGAAAATGAAAGACAGAATTCTCAGTCCAGGTTTTTGACTTGTAGTTTTTCTTCATTTTCTTCAAAATAGGGTTTTCCAACCTCACAAAGTCAAGGTCTTTTATTATAAAGAAAGGGAGACAAGGACTTTTGTTTCTCAATGGCTGAAAAATCTATGTCAACAGCTCTTTAGAGTTTATTGAATTTGAATAGTCTCAGTGAAATGTTTTCAATTTGATGAATGATAAAGATGCTTGCTTGGAATTGGTTTTGGAACGTTCTGCTGGGACTGACTTCTTATCAGATGGATGTTCATTTATTCCAAGTTTTTGAGGGACAGGTAAAATTTTACTACTAGGTACACACAGGGATATGTTAGTATAATTGTTGACTAAGTAGACTATATTGAAAAAAACCTATTTTGTCTGCCCATATGCTTCTACAGGTATATGCATTCATATTTCATCAAAATTTGGTGAGATTGGGACCCTATTGTGTTACATAGCACAAGTCCACATATTTAGAAAGATTCTATAAGACAAGAAACCATTTACAGTAGTATTAATAGACTACTACAGGAAATTACTTCTTTTCCTTCTGAGATGATTCTCTCAGCACAAATTTGTCAGAAAGGTCAGATATGAACAGGTTCACAACCTGTGCAGAGTCTGATTGAGTCTGAGCATAAATCAACATTTCTCTGCAGACTGAAATCATTGTTACCTTTCTGCTCCCATAGCATGGTACCTGCTGTTGAAATGCACTTCAGCCTGATTAAGTTCCTTTCCATCTATCATCTTTTCTGATTTCCCTATAAGGAGACTCGCCACACTTTACTGTTGCTGTCTATGGTAAAGACACATCTGCAGAACAGTCTGGGTATGCTATTGGGAATTACAGAGAAAAGTCATCCTGGGCTGCATTTTGGTTTGTTAAGCTTTTACAAGAAATCTAGGGAATTGTTTCAATGGCAGTTCTTTTCCTGGATACCATTTACTTTCTTTAGACCCTCTAAAAAGAGATCCTTGAGGGTCTTGAATGTCTCATTGCTAAAAGAATACATTTGGTTTTGATAAAATTTAATGGAAATAATCTCAGATGATATTTAACATTCATTAGAAAGCAGCTGTCTGTGCCCAAGGCTTTTGTTAAGGGTGACTTCAAACATTTTGGTTTCCTAAAAGAATATGGCCAACATCACAAGGCACCTGTGCTTGTGATAATGCAGCAGAAGGAAATGCTAACAGAAATTCAGGTTCAATATTGTTTCTGTTGCTGCAGTGGCTGTTTGACAGATGGCTATTTCTGAATACCCGTGTTATGATTCTGAGGTTTGGGGTTTTTATGCACTTTTTTTTACAAGAACTGTATGAATAAATTTTATCTGTGCTTCTATTGAAACAGTTTTTCAGGGGAGGATGTAGGGTCTTCTCAGACAACCTCATCTTCAGATAGACTGGGCAGAACTAGAGCCCTTTGAAGCTGCTCTGAACCCACTGTTGGAAACATCTGAAATTGAAGACTCCGCTTTAAATTGAGGGATGATGAAAAAGGGCTGACTGAGGCTTTGTCTGCCCTGCCTTTTGTACACTGGCTCAAACTCAGGCTAAATTTTGAAGGAAGGCTCCATCAGGCTCTGCCGACAGAGGCACTGGCTGTGCACGAATCTTTGCTCTAAGCCATCCACAGTGCTCCCCTGTCTGATTCACGTCTGGGCAACCTGTTCCTCTGCTCCACACTTGGTCCAGGTTTGGGGGTAGAAATGTAGTGCAGGTTTTCAGTTGACTGGGCTTCAGCACACAGCAGTGTGCTGCAGCCAGCTCCAAGCTTGTGTGGTGGCAGAGACATAACCTTGCAGCCTGTGCAGTGCAAAAGAGGGAAATATTAATTGTTTCATGAGCTACATAGGTCAAGTACAGTGTTAATAATGGATTTCAAAACTAACCGATGAGGTATAAGGAGGAGTTAAAAAAAATCATTGAATGACTCTGACTGAGGAATCTGAAGGCTGTCTGATACAGCGAGCAAAAGGTCAACAGAACTTTAGAGCCATGACAGAAGGATACTTCTTCATTTTGTCTCCAGGTTTCCAGGTACAGGATATTTACTGAATTTACAATCTTATTTTTTGCCCTTTGAAGTAGGCTGAACTGAATTTTACTTCAGAGATTGTTTCAAAATGGAAAAGGAAATGGAAAGCAATTAATAAAAAAAGTTTTTCAGATACTATGGGAAGATAAAGACAGTAGGCCAAAGACAAATGCAACAGAAAATTCCACATAATATATTTCTACTGTAGCTTTCAGGTAAAGGTGAAACCAGCAGAATGCAAAATGGATTTATATATTATAATGTCAACCTGCAGGTGAACCACAGATAAAATCCCATTAGTATAAACAGAGAGGATACATGAACTCCTAGGTTTTTAATGATAGGGTTTCTGCTCTTGGACAATGAGCAAATGACAGTCTAAAGCAAATTTAGTAAATAGATTTATATGAACTAGATTTAGTCAGAAGGATTCTTCTACCAGTAAAATAAATAATTCCATTAGCAAATGCTCACTCACCTTTGTTATGTACAAATTGTTATATCATCAATACACTCTGCACTAGGCATTCGTCTGCATCGTCTTGCTAATAAAAATACTTCACCACAGGTACATTGCTACAGATTGCAAAGAACATCAGTCAGTAGTAGTGGCTTACAAATCAAACCTAGTGGGGCAAAGCAGTTTATTAGTGTGCACCACATTCCGTGGCATGTAGGATTACCTGCATGCAACACTTGAGCTGTAAAAATTTCCATTTGCAAAGGGTGATGAAAATAACTTCAGTAATGTATACTACACACGCTTACACCACAGTAAGAGTCAGCACCCTCATGTTTAACCTCATAGCTGTTGATAGGGCATAACAGTGAAGAAGTGAGATGACATCACTGAAGCACAAATAGCTGGAACAGCTTCCTGCCTGTGTTCTGGCAGGTTGTGGAATATTTTCCAACCCAGAAAATAGCCTCATTAATGTATTTAAAGGTAGGCTGACCAAAGCCCTGGTTAATGTACAATTGAGAAAACTTTGGAATTAACTTAATTAGATTATATAGTTCTTTTCTACTTCAAAATTCCTCAGCTTTAGGGCATGGGGTAAAATTACTGATCTTTTAGTAAATTATTTCAAACATGCCTAGCTGCAGTTTTCATTACGCAAAATATATCTCATGTACCAGTGCATTCTATTTCAGCTCATTAATTCAGGATCACTTTAATATTAGGAAGGATTTTACTCCCCATCAGTGAAAGGGAAATCCTGCCCACTTTTCCCAGTAGTAGGCAAAGAAATGTATTGCCAGTTCATTTTTTTCCCTTGTGCAATTCCATAAATACTCATTTATTCTTTCTGCTATTATTCCGGAGAGTTTCTAACATGTAGGGGAACATCCTCAATTAATAATAGAACATGGTTTCCAGTGATAAACCAATAAAACAAATTTGGGATTGTAATTTTTACTTATTACTGGTTTCAATTCACAATGTGGCAACAGTTAGTTACATTGTTTTGCTACCTTTCTCTTTTGTAGTAATAGGTGTGCATAATGGTCGGTGGCCTCTTGCAAGCAAATAATTTGAAAGAATATTACTCTGCTATAAAAAAGGATTTTTAGATGTTAGTGTATGATGATTTCCTTTGTTATATTCTCTTCTGAGTTCTCCTTGTTAGACAATGACAAAGACTACTTACAAAGGGAGGACTGTATGCACTGGGTGTTTGGGTCTTATTTTTTTTCTACTGAGAATTTATATTAATATTTGAGAATCTTTTTCTGCTTTAGATGTTTCACCAAATTTGACTGTGGGAGCAGTAGATACCCATTAGAATTTGGTTCAGTACAGGTTTTGACCTAGTCCAATAGGTATTAAGCCTAAATTGCACATGTTTTAGTAAGATTGTGTAGGGTATTCCACCTGGCCTGTAGATACCAGAACAGAAAGCCTAAGTCTCCTGTAGGTCCTCAGCTGCATGTGCCAGACTGTACAGACGTCTTGGCTGGTACTACACCCATGTGTTCCGGTCTAGATGTCCATAGGTGAGCTAGAAGTTCCAATCATACCCACCACAGATCTGGTAAATACAGTCATTGGATTATAGAAAGTTGTTTTACTCATTCTTCTGTAGATGCTTATATTTTACTGCATAGCTGTCTTGAGTTCATTAGACTCGGTTGAACACAGATGATACCAGAGTGTAGTATTATTTTGCTTTATGTTATACTGGAACAGCTGATTTGCAACACCTGCTTGTCTTTGTATTTTCAAAAGAGAAATTTTCATCCGATGTACCCGACCTCTTGATGTTGGGGTTCTGCAGAACTAGAACATAATTAAGCAGAATTATGAATCTTCAACAGCCTTGTTTTTCTAGTTCTATTTGAATCCAGCCAAGATGATGTTTTCTTTTATATGTCTCTTGGAAATACCCTGTCCCTACTTGATTAGCCCTAATAGATGGATTTGCATGTTTTTACCATCTTTGTGTTCTGTGTAAATTTTCCATATTAAATCAATGCTGGCTCTTCCATCTACTGATCTGAGTTTGTTTTTCTAGGACATTATTTTGTAGTTTCAAAATGTGTGGTGGTAAGCAATGTGCTTTAATATCCTGCAGATGTTTCTGGTTAAAGTTGGAATCTTTTCTCTTTAATTTATGGCAGGTTTAATTAAAGTACTTTCCTTTGGTCTAATCATTATAACGTTAGTAATTCTAAGTTATTGCTTGAGCTCCTGTGTCATATTCCAGGGACTACTTAAAAAAATATATCTTTCCATTTTACAGCTACTTGCCACTTATGATTTTAGAGCTGGTGGCTTCTATTAACTCCAGCTTCTGTGTATTATCCTCTAATTTCTTTTCTTAGTTTGAGTTTTTGCAGCTAGAGCATTTATTTATGTTTCAGGTGTTTTTCTTCTGACCTTGAAGACTCAATAAACACTGTTTTCAGTTAAAGTACGGAAACATTGCTTCAGGCTTCTCTTCTAATATTTTTTCTCTCTTTTCTTTTTATATTCCTGCTTTTAGAGATTACATATTTGACCATATGTTGCTACTTAATTGATTTTTTTACTTTTATATTTGCATTATTTTTGCTTGTTAGCAATAGCTAGTGATTTAAGATGATGTACAAGCATTCATAAAGAAAACCAGCCAGCCATTCACTTCCCCACACATTCTTCATGCCCTTTTTAATACATGCAAGCATATACAGTGTAATGAAAAATAAACTGTTTGTTTGAAATGGGGACAGGGCTTGGGTATGTTAGTTTTTCTGCTCCATTACTCAGCTGGAAAAAGGAACAAACAGGTGCTTATTTACTTCCTGAGTTTGTCTTTGCTTGCACTTCATATTTAGATTTACTCAAGGCTTCCAACATGACGGAACCAAATACATTTCCATGCTGTAGTGTCCATTTTGCAGTGATAACCTTGGGCTGCCTGGAAGAGATTTGTTAACCTCTAAAGTTCATATTTCAGTTGACAACAGTAGCATCAGTCAATCTGCTGAAGTAAAATACTGTCTTGGCTTTGGCTGGGATAGAGTTCATTTTTTCTTAGTAGCTGACCAAAAAAAAAAAAAAAAAAAAAAAAAGGGAGGGGATAAGTGAAAGAGTTTTTAAAGAGAAAGTGAAGATAGTACAAAATGATCATGGAGAAAACAGCCTTTCCTTGCCTTCACATTTTTCCAGGCTATATTTGGAAATTTTATGTAGTAATCCTACTTGTAGAAGGTTAGAGAGAACCTGCCTTATGGGATCATGAAGTTCAGGAGTTTAGGTGATTGACTGAATAAAGTAGGGATGCTAATTCCTGAGACGTGCATTGTGGCATAACTCCAGAAGAGCAGGCTGAGGGGCGGGATGCAATACTGTGGCTGGGCAATAAGCCAATGAACTGCATCATTGTAACTGAAGATGAAATAATAATTATTTGTGATAGCTTTCTAATCAGTGAAAGCATGGAAAAGGCTGCTGACAAGCACCATCAAGGTAATTAAGGTGAAGCATTGAATTTGCATAAATTTACACTTTGATAATTGTTCACAAGATACTGTCTCTTGAAATAGACTTGGCTGGTTTCAAGATGAGCACTAAATCAAAGCAAAGGAGTGCAATAACTGCACAGTATCAATAGTGCTTACAAAATACAGATGCAACTTACATAGGCAATTATCTAAAAAATCTATTGTCCTTAATCAAAGGATGATACTCAAGTTACTTTTTCAAATGACTAAATAGTCCTAGTTAGCATATGCCATTCTGGTTGTAGCTCTTTGATGAACACAGAAAAATCATGAAGGTGAGATCTTTGGAAAAGACAACATTTGATTTTTTGCTTAAAACAACCCCAGCCTCTTAAATGAGGACAGCTGAAGGAATCATATTGTTTTGATACATATGCAAGCTGTCTCGGAAGTATGTATTTAATAGATTTCTTTAGGAGCTGCAAAAGTGATACTCTCATGATCTCAGGCTCTAAGTCACCATCTCTGAAGGAAGGTTAAGCTCTAGTCCTTCAGGCTTCTATGCAGGTTTCCTCAGTATCAGCTGCCAGAGTAATTCTGGTGCTTAGGCCTGCAGCCAGAGCACTGTGGTCTGCCTTAGCTCCAGTTCTGTGATTCTTTTCCCTCTGGGAAACAGCAATGGGTCTCTTGACAGTGTTATTTTCCTAAAGGAAATAACAGTTTATGTAAAACAAAGGACTTTGAACTCTCAAAGCACGCATGCAAACAGCAAAAATCTAGAGTGTACACATCTATTCACTCTTCCCTAAAGTTTATTACTTACTGGAAAAACCCTACTGAGACTTCTGGAGTCCTTCTTTCTATCAACCTTTCTCTACAGATCTTTCTGACAACTCATTTTCCACTTTCTTTCTAACTATGGTTTTTTTAAAGCTTTTTTTCTTCTGGATTTAGGGGGCTCATCTTACTAAAAATAGCTATAGGTTTATACTAATTATACGGTCAGTCACAATTTCTGACTATTCTGATTTATATTATATGACTGTTTGTTTGCTCTGATTTTGACTAACATCATCCTACAGGAAACTTCTTTTCTTCCCTTGTTGAGCATGTAGTATTGATGCTCCTAACTATTCCAGAATAGATATATCATAATGCAAATATTCTATATGTCTCATTTGGGTAACCACATATACACATGAAATAATAATTTAGATGCTAAATAATTTTAGCCACCAATTCTAGAATTTTTTCTATTGCCTACTTGTGTTCTTACCTCAACTTCCACCTACAGTAATGCTGCATAAAATTAAGAGGCTACCAAAATTGTAGTCTGCTGTAAAAATTTTGCAACTTATTTATTTATTGCCTATTATTTTATTTCTGACTTATACATGGTTATTCACTAACAAAGTTGTAAACCATGCTGTCATGTTTGAGTGGGTTTTTTTTTTTAATTTTAGCCATGCAAATTATTTTTTGCCTAGATACAAAATTTTAGTAGAAATACAATGTATTTGTCTAGTACAGCATGTGTTGGGCATGTTTTTATATTGTACTTATTTAGAAAGATGATCTCTTAAAGCTATTGTTCTCACACAGTCATGAAACATGTAGGGTTTGCTTTTGCAGTGCAGCAATAAACACATATACTTAGGTACCAGAGATTTTATGCTAAGACAGATCTCTTGGTATGCTGCATTTATATTCCAGGCAACCTCCACATGCCAATGTAATTATTTGATTAAGAGTGAGCCTCATTATTTTATATGTGAGCATTCCATGCACAGCTCTCCTGGTGATGTACACACTGTACATGTCTTAAAAGTGTCACCTGCTCTGTCATTGTTTTTCACCTGTTTATTAATAAATGAATCAAGCTACTTTACAGAATATTAGAGAATTAGGACACGAGATACATAACAAATGGTGAAGCTGCCTTCCCTACTATAAATCTGATGATCTTATCATATAAATACAACTCAGAAGTTATATCTCAGATGAATGAAAAAAGTTTTTTAGAAAGATAACACTAGAACTATTTTGGAAGTTCTGGATTGAATGCCTGGCCCCAGTAAATCTGTAGCAAATACATACTGATTTCAGCATGGCCACGGTTTCACCGATGGTATTCTGAACTATTTCCTTAAAATTCATTCATTTAGCTTTTTGAACTCAGGATATATTTGTCTTTCTTCTTTTTTTTATGCCACTGGAATGACATGTGGCAAGGAAAAGAAGAGAAGCTAGAATAAAATATACATAACAAAAGTGTGCGTATTTTTCATAGGGATTTTTTTAATGAGGGATTAGTTACATAGGAGCTTTAGGGATTAATTAACCAATACCTAATTAAAGCAGGGTTCTAAAGTGGATTCACTGTAAATCTGAAAGTCATGTTGAAGGAGAAAAAGTAGAAAAATGAAGTGATGCAAAGTAATGGGTCATTTCTAAACTGAGGCAATATACTACCTCAAAAAGAATGGGGAAAAAACAGGAAAATAATCTAGAAAAGTGGGAACAGGAGGTTGTTGCTGTCTCTCTATTGCTTTTGGTTTTAATAGATAAAATATCTTATTTGTCTAGCCCATACATTGACCTCTGTTTACAAACTACACTTTGAAAAGTCATCTATTTGAAGAGTAAGGCTTCCTGCAATGCAGGCCTGAGTGTCGTGCTGTGTTTCTGCTTGACTCACTGAGGATGGGGGAAAAGACACAGATGAAGCACTGATACTGAAGTCTATACTCGTTATTGCCCTTGATTATATGTTCATTCTCTTCTGTGTATTATCCCCATTCTTGCATCAGTTTCTCTGACCTGATATTTCACTGCATCTTCATTCTATACTCTCTGTGCTCTGGTGCCTTTATTTAGAGTAAATAAAGGCACAGTCACTTAGAGTTTTGCTATAGTGAAAACAAGATGTTTTCCTAGAGGAGTAACATGAAAAACACAATGACTCTGTAAAATAACATCCACTTAGTATTTTGATTTTTTGACTATTTTCCCAAGTAGCATGTAAAACAGAGACAGTATTTTGGGGGAGAAGGGAGGAACCCTGCATGGTCTTAAGCTTTTCATTTGAAAAGTAGCTTCAACAAAAATTATAAATCCAGATTATAATGTGGGTCTCTTTTTTTCCTCCTTCCGCCAATTTTAAGTTTAAAATGAGCCTTAATGCATTTTTATTTGAAGCTCCTATATAATATCGACTATAAAAATTCACCTTGCAATACCTTCATTGAATCTAATAATTTTTGGATGAATAAATACAGATTTTACATAGATAGTCTTAGCTCAAAAACTTTTATGAAGGTGCCTCCATCATTTCTCCAGGGAAGTTTCTCAAAAGGTTAATCACTGCTAAAATATGTCCTTCTTCCCTTTTGAATTTGTCTACCTCCAATTTTTTAATGATTTTGGAAATTCATGGTCAGGTGGTTTTGCAATATGGTCAAACACTAAATCTTTGTCAAGGTCATTGCTTCTTCCCAGGATGTTCGATAATATTTTGTACCACCATATTTATGTCTTTTCATCTGACTCTAGGAAAAATGGCAGCAGACAGAGCCCATTATTCCTCTTTGACGGTGATCCTCTTAAAAAAGGTTTGCCTCAATTCAAAAATGCCCCCTGCTTTTATCTATCAGTTCACCAGTCCTTGGTAGACTATAAACCTTGATGGAGAAGGGCTTATACTTTCTTGTCCTGGGTTGCAGTGTATTCTATTACCATCCTCATGAGCTGTTGAAATCAGGTGGGGCAGTGTTTCCTTGCCTCCTCCCCCCAGACTATCTTTCTCCTAATGGCCCATCATTGTCCTGCCGCCTGACTCAGAGATAACTCCCTCTGGACTATCTTCTGTTAATGAGCCTAATCAACACTTGGCCTCATGACTCATTACCCCATTGTGAGATGCTCCACCCAGAGGGAGGAACCAAGCATCCCATTGTTGATATAAGCTGGGACTCTGAACACCAGAGACAACCCTTCCCACTGGATTTCCAGAGGACAGGAGCTACACAGCTACCATTGGACTCTCTGAGGAAGAGCAGACTCTTTTACTACAGGATCACTGCTTCAGAGGACTGCAGCCACCATTCTACCAGACTGCTACCACCACTGTGCCTAACAGGGTGTCAGGTTGTACCTTGACTCTGTCAGTTTGAACCAGTGTTTTCTTTTACTTTTTTTTCCTTTTCTTTAATTTCCATTAAATTGTTATTCTGACTTGGTGCCTCCCACTGGTTTGTTTTCAAACTAGTACATTTCTTCACACCTGTGATGGAGACATTGAGTTGCATTGGATTGAGGCTGTGTGTTCATTCTGTGATTTCCTATTAGCGATTACATTTTCTTATCCACCAGTTATCACTTTGTCATCTATTGACTAAGTGCTACATTGATCTCAAATAGTGCTAATTCCTTTAATCAGAATGTTTTGTGGTAAAACTCAGTTTTGCTGACCACAGCAAAACCCCACAAAACCTGTCTCTTTTCATCAGAATAGACTAAAGCAAAAATACACATAATCAAAGGAAAAATCTGTTGTTTAGTGTAGTATTTCCCTGATTGTATGGAACAGTCACAGGCTCAGGGGAACTGTTTGCACTGAAAAGACAACCAATTAAAAAAAAAATCTACCATGATAGTGCCACTGTCTTATGTAATATGTTATATCAGTCTGGGATCAGCACAGCACAGCTTTGCCTGACTAAATACAAGAGGAACATATTCAACTGTGAGAATATGTTCCATCGAATTAAAAATAGAGAATGTACACTATCTGTAGTTCATAAGTATTGCCAGGTTGTGTTCTGCATATCTTGTGTTAAATTTCACAAACAGAAATGCAGTGGCTGTCACTCGAGGACTCTTGGTGACCCTTTATTACTGGTACTTCAGAAAATGGGATTTTAAAAAGTTTTCTTTGCAGCAGTACCTTCTAGTGGTGATATATATGTTTCAAAGACGCAGCTATCTTACTTTAGTTGAATCAGAAACCTCAAGATACGGCACTTTTCTTTTAAATCCTCTTAAGTGAAACTGACTTCAAACCAAGTATTGGGTGAAGTTTTTGCCTATTTGTTTACTTATTATTCTCACTTAGAATTCAGAATTAGAAACAGTATTATATTTTTCTGCATAGCCAATTTTCAAATTCATAGTCATAGTCAAAAGTTCATATTTAGCACATATCAGTGATAACTGTAATTGTTACCTATGTGGCTCAGAAGTATCTCTTTCCTTTTACACAGTGCAATGTCAAGATTTCTGGTACAGTCCAACCATGAATAAACTAAACATATGATCTTGTTTCACATGCCTTAGAGGTGGACTGTAGAATTATATTGAAGTTCATTTCAAAGGCAATGTCAGCACTTGTCTTTGACAGAATTCCTTAAATCTACATATACATGACAACATAAGCAGTAAAACTGATTGAAATAATTAAGACTGGCTGAAAATGTCCAGGAAATGTGTTTTTCAGTGATACATAGCAACTAAAGGAATTGAAATACTCCATGAGTATGTATAGATAATATTTCTTTTGATCCAGAATTATTTTTTTTAATCATATCAATAAGAATAAAATATTTTTTTTTTATTTTTTTGCTTTCATAAACTTCAGGTTAAGGTGTATAAGGAAAGATGGCTGGGGGTAAAATTAGAGGAAACTGAGAAGTTATATTTGCATCCTAAGAGAAATTGTAACAGCACAGAAATTATAGGGAAAAATGCAGTTCCTGCTGCCTGGATGGAATGTGACTGGCATGCTCAAAATCTGTTCCACGATGATCCCTCACACCTGCAATCTGTGTCCATAGCACCCACTAAGGGGGATGGAACAGAGAGAGGAGCAGAGTGGAGACACCATGGCCAGGCTCTGTTGAAATCCTTGGAGGGAGGGGAATTCAATGGTACTTTGCAGCTGAGAAACAGCCCAGCATCTGTCAGCCAGGGCAGAGAGGGGGAGATGTCCTGCTGGTGAGCTGCAGCTGTGGTGGAATCGCTCTCCTCTGATGAGCTTGGTTCATTATAACTTAATTATAAATCAAGGCACACCTCCATCCCAAAGTTACCCACCTCCAGGGTATGACCACCCCTCACTGGGCATGTGCTCTATATTTTATTGACTGTATCTTTAAGAGAAAAGTGAGGGAATTTTGCATTAATCAGTAACAAAGATATGTAGGACTAGAGTCAATCAAGCTCCACCTAAACACAAAGAAATAGTATAAAAGTAAGTTGAGAATGGGGAAAAGTTAGGGAAGAGTCCATTTTACCTGTTGGGATCAGCTGATGGGCTGAACCTGTCTTCTCATCCATAGGGACACCTACTGGGTAAAAAAACATACTCTTTGTGTTCTGAATATTTTTTGGGGGTTAGAGCTTGTCTGTGTATTGCTTTAAACACATTTTTGCAGTCAGATACTATGACCAGCAATCCTCAAACCTTAACCTGTCACAATTTTCTATTGATAGAGTTCAGTTTCACAAACTGTTGGTGTGAGTCCTTCAGAGCACTGGCAGTTGCCGGTAGTGGGTAGCGTACTTGAAAGAAGTGGAAGGCCCACTAAGGGACCATAAAGTGGAAAGACCTGCTGAGAGGTCTCACTTATGCTGTTGGTATGTCCCTGGATAAGTCAATGAAGCCACCCTCCAATCCTGCAGTACTGCTCAGTGAAAGGTCCCCATCATGGGATGCTGACAGACTGCTCAGGCACTGCTCTGCTTTCCTGGGGCACTGACAAATCAAACATGAAGCGTTGAGCAAATCTCTCTACACTTAGGGTTGAAGAAATCTCCCCTTTCCATGTGACAGAGAATAAGTTAAACAATTAAGTATTTAAGGTCAATTGGGACAAATGGAGAGAAAATTCAAACCTGAGCAATTGTGTCAAAATACATAATTAAATAGACTAGGAAAACATGGCTTTAATAAAGAGTTGAGGGAAAATGAGTGATTTGTTATACACGTATCTGGACATATAAGGGGTTAAACAAGTAACTGTGGAAATGCTTCAATCAACAGGAAAAATATCTTTTTCCTAGAATAGTACTTCAAGCAACTGTAAAGCTATTTCTAGTTTTAAAATTTATGTCAGTCAAATATACCTAAAAATAACTGTTATCCCCATAAAATTTGCAATTTATAAGAAGAAAGAAGCATTGTTGACATGTGAAGCACTTAGTTCCATTCACCTTCTGTGGATTTCTCTAGAGTTCTGTCACATCTAGTCTTCAGCTAGTATGAGCTGGGGATGTGTTCTGTTCTAGAAGAAAATACCATCTCTAACATGCTCAGCGAACCAGATTTTTGTTTAAGTACAAAACATTCATGGTCTATAAACTAGCAAAGTGCCTTTAAATTACCAACTTGAATAAGTACTTTGCAGAAGCAGAGTTCTACCATTAGCGGTTGTTAGCACAATGGGGATGAACAGCTAGCAAAAGATTAGACCTACTTACCGGTATTGTTTCCTGTTTAGAGTATCATTGCTATTGGTAATTTGAAGGAGCTTAGGGGAAGTGAGAGAGAGAAATAAAATACAAGGATAGAATGAAATGATAATAAAATAATGTACAGAAAATACTCACCAGGACAGAAAGCTGTGGTGATGGCTTTGAATATCTTTTTATTGTTTGGAGGTTTTTTTGTCCAGGTAGGACATCCAGCGTCCATGCTAACAGAGAAACTAGTTTTCCTATGAGTCAAAAAAATCCCTAAAAACAAACCAAACACATTACAAGGGTTAGATATAAATGCTACAAAGAGAAAATACTGTAAAAGATTTATTGATATATGAACAGTAAATGTCAGAAGAATATGACTGAAATTACAATCGTACAGAAGATATAAACTAGACATATTTATAGAGTTATGAGATACTGTATTTCTAGTTCATAAGAGGGGGCTAATCTGCAAATAGATAAAGGTTTTTGGAATGTTATGAGGAGGACTGGAAGGCCACAGATGTGCTTTGCATTTCTCCACCAGCCAGGTGGAAAGAGTGGGTGAAACTAAGGTATACAGAACATTAATTTCCAAGTTGTTAATTTTAGAATAGGTGCTTTGTAGCCTTTGCACAAAAGGCATCATTAAAAAGCGATTAATGTTAACACAGTATTTTGTTTACAGTAATAAGATTACTATCTGCTGAACAACAATTGGATAATTATACCAGTTGTGGTTATTGGTTGCACAGATGGGAGGGTTTAAAAGCAAATTACTTGACCAAATTCTGTTATTAAATTTTAATTCACTTTTGGATATTTTTCTTTGCTGTCTGAAACACATAATCCTTTTTACTCAGTTTACTTTAAAAAGGTAGGAGCTTGTATAAATGTTGAACATTTTGGAGGAAGAGTGGGGCTGTCAGTCTGAAACTTATTTGTATTTCATATTATCAGCCTAATATGCACAACTGATAATGAGGATGGACATTTTTTCTATGTCAAACATATCAGTGACTAAAGTAAAAAAAATCAAAAAAAATCACAGACTTACACAGAATCTCAAAATGGTTGAGGTTGGAAGGGACTTTTGGAGGTCATCTGGTCCAATCCTGTTGCTCAAACAGGGCCACTTGAAGCATATGGCCCATGACCATGTCCACACAGCTTTTGAATATTTTTGAGGAGGGAGACTTGACCACCTCTCTGGGTGAACTGTGCCAGTGCTCGGTCATCCTCTCAGTAGAAAAAAAAAAAATATTTTCTGATGTTCAGAGGGAACCTTCTGTGGTTAAGGTTGTGTCCATTGCCAGTGCCTGTCTCCGCCTCCTTTGCACCCTCCCTTCAAGTATTTATATATATGGCTAAGATCCCCCATCTCTGTTCTTGTCTCCAGGCTGAAGAGCCCCAGCTCTCTCAACCTTTCTTCGCATGTGAGGTACTCCAGTACCTTAATCATCCTTGTGGCTGGCCCATTTGCCGTCTTTGCATCAAGAGCCCATTACTGATTCATATCCAACCTGGTGTCCACCAGGACCCCCAGGTCATTTTCTGCTGAGCTGCTTTGCAGAATGTATTGTTGCCTGGGATTGTTTTTCTTCAGATTGAGAATTTCCTGAGTTTCTTGAAGCCCCTTTCTCCAACTGTTGAGGTCCCTCTGGATGGCAGCATGGCCCTCTGGCCATGGTATCAGCCACTGCTTCCAGTTTGGTGTCACCTGCAATTTTGCTGAGGGTACACTGGTCCGTCACCCTTATTGTTATGAAGATGCTGAACAGGATGGGATGCAGTACTGACCTCTAGGATACATTGCTGGTCACTGGCATGCAACCAGACTTGTGCTGTACATCACCACTATCTGACCTCAATGAATCCAGCCAATTTTCAATCTTATTCACTGTCTGCTCATCCATCAACAGCTCCTCTATGAAACTGTTATAGGGGAGAGTGTCATAGGCACTACTGCAGTTCAGGCAGACAACAGCCTCTGCTCTCACCTTGTCCACCAGGCCAGTCACTTCATCAAAGAAGTTTACCAAGTTGTTCAAACAAGACTTCTCATTAGAGAAGCAATGCTGAATGCTCCTCTTGATTTGCTTGTCTTTAATGAGCCTGGAAATTATTTTCAAGATTAACTGCTCCAACACCTTTGTAGAGATCAAAGTCAGGGTGACCAGCCTGTAGTTCCCTGGGTCCTTCTTCTTGCCCTTGAAGACAGCAGTGACATTTGTTTTTCTCAAGTCTTCTGGTGCTTCTCCAAGTCTCCCTGATGGATGAAAGATTATGGAGAATGGCCTAACAATTTCTGCTATCTCCCTCATTGCTCATGGATCCATTCCATCAGGGCCCATGAATTTATCTTCCGCCAAAAGTGTGTGAAAACAAAACTTCCTGGAAGAATAAGTTTCCTGGCTTATACATTTTCTGGATTGTGTATCTTTTAATGTCTGTGAAGATGTCTCATTAATTTTCCCTTGTTATGGTTATCTAGTAGAATTATCTGTTTCCCAACACTCTTTACAGACCTCATTATTACTCAGTTTACTTTAAAAAGGTAGTAGCTTGTATAAACGTTGAACATTTTGGAGGAAGAGTGGGGCTGTCAGTCTGAAATGATTATTTCAGATTATTTGACCTATTTATGTGTGCCAAACATTTAGCGGAATATTAATGAAATACCTGCATCTTCCAAACCAGGAGATCTCACAGTATCTAATGTATATTATTCTAAAAGTGCTAAATGGTTATGAGTATTGCTTATTCCTCTTTAACTTTTCATTTCTATATTGTTTCAGTACTGTAAAATAACATAACATTCTCAAGATAATTGTCATACCAAAATAGAAAATTGCTCGGAGTTTGTCCTGGTTTTTGTCTTTATTCTGACTTTCTGAAATGAAAGGATTGTGAAATAGGACAATTAGATAATAAATTAGATAAAAGAATGCTTATTGTCATTACTACTAGACCAATATATTTTAGACATTAAAAAAACCTGGTGACTAAGGTAGAATAAACACTTAATTAATATAATTAATAATATAGATATATTATAGCTAGCAAAAACAAATGCACACGTTTGTGGGTTTATGTACAATACTAATTGCTTAGTATTTCATAAGTTTATTGGGCTGCCAAGCTGGAAGACCCTCTCAGTGTCCCAAATATGTCCAGCATTGCTCAGACAATTAAAGTAACATATGTTTTAGCAATTGAGCCTCCTCTATGTGGTTTTAGCTACATTCATGAATCAGGAAGATTTAAATATGTGTTTTTAACACCATAAATTGTCCATTCATATTTTCAGTAGCAGATAAATGGCTTAGAATGAGTGATACCAGAATAAATCTTAGTGGTCCAACAGGGAAGAAACCAAACCAAACCAACCAAAGAAAACCAACCAAAAAATTCACTACAAAACAAAAAGCCAAAAAACCCTAAAAGCAACATAAGGTTTTAGAGGTATGAAGTGTCAGCCTTTGGAAAAACCTTCCATACTCCCATATAACAATTGTTTTTCTAAAATGCAGCATCTAATTGAGGTTTTTGTCATCTCTTGTTTCTACAAAATAGTCTTCTGAACAAAATACTATAAGCAGGATCAAAATGTCTTAAAGTCATGTCTTTCCCTACATGAAATATTTTCAAAATAATTTGGTATTACTAGGAAGTGCTAACATTCAAAAAAGAACAAAATTATCTCAGATATTATTCTAGCTGCCTATTGAGGAGTGTCTCATCTGCATTGTTACATCATAGGTGTTTCCTGTAGAAAGCCACCAAAACCCAGGTTTCATGGATCACAAGCTTTACAAAATAGTATTTGCTACGGCCATATCAGGAACCCCAAATGGAGAGTCAAAATGATTAAAAGTGAAAGAACTAGAGCATTGGTTCAATGCAACATAGTCAGCTATATGCAGATCTGTCAGTGTTATTGTGCAACTATCCTGTCTCAGATTCAAATGGTTAGGTAAACAAAAACAGCCCAAAAAGACACAGGAGGTCTTTGTTCAATAAACGTGAGATGAATAACAGTGATAAAGGCAAAAATTAGAAACACTTTTTGTGCAGTGTGCAGAGCGCAGGGAAAGCAAAGAAACACTAGTTGAGCCAGGTTCTGTGTTGGGAGAGACATGAGCCAGAGTTTATACTTCATCTGTGGCTCACTATTTGGTTTCCCACATTGGCAGTGAATAGAACTGGGTTTCAGTGTCCTACATCTGAATACTGGGCTACTGAATATAAAAGTCAGCTAAGTATCCTCCAACCTTACTTTGTTCAAAGCACTGCCTAGCAGTGATCTTCTCACAACTGTGAGATCCCTGTGCTTCTACAGAAGCAGTGTGGATAAGAACAGACAACGACCCTCTAGACTCTGGATCAGATTAGCTGTCTGAGTGCAGCTATTTTCAGAAGAAACCATTCAAACATCGAAAATAACCCTGGGTGCTTGCATTGAAGAAGGTTCATACGCCTGAAGATTTGACACTCTTACAGGGATAAGAAGCACTTAAACAAAGTAGTTGTGGACTTTTGCTGTGAGGTTGCAGGGACATAAAAACCTAAGACTTAGGCAAACTTTACCATTCTTACATGCTAAATCAAGATCTGAAAAGCCGAATGTGATCCACTACTCTGAAGACACCTCTCCATAAAAATGTTTCTCTTCAGATGAAAATTCCTTTAAAACCTGATGATTGGCCTCTGCACAGCTCATTCTACAGTTCCTGTCTGTCCAAGTGCACTGAAATGTGAAGAGGTGACACTTCACCTGATGTACTGTTTTCCATACTGGCAGCCAGGCATGATCATGGTAATACTGTGGTTTCTTCTGACTTTAAAATGCTAATCCCAGAACTGAAGACTAAGACCAGCTCACTCTCACATGGACTAGAGGTTAGAGCAGTAGCTCAAGGCTCCTTAAAACATGATGTTGCCATATGGTCATTGAAATAAATGTTTCTGGCACTGAACAGTGCCTTAAGAACAGTAGCTAATACATTGTCATTTAAATTTCATAACATCCCCTAGAAACAGATGAATCATTTTGCATTGATTTTTCCAGGATGCAAGCCTATACATATATATGTAACTCTCAACTAGCCTACAGAAGAATGGGAGGCAAAGTGGCTGCTGTTCAGGTTGACTTATTCCTGACAGACAAGAAGAAGAACAGGAAACCTCTGTCAAACCTCTATTGGTTTAAAATCAAGATATATTTGAATAACACCATAATGAATCCCCAGAATACAAAATGGTGCCATTATTAGCATAGTCCATATAACAGCCATTGGTAGTAATAAAAAAATAAAATTAATTTCTTCATTTGATTTCCAAATTTTTCACTTTCAGGTAAAAGGAGAAGAAGCATGTAATGGTGCACTATAAAATTTAAGGCAGCTCAAGAGCTAGCAGGTAGCCAGACACATTGAAACAGAGAAAAGTAACAGACATTTATATTTAATTGATTCTATTGAGCCAAGAACAATATTTTAGAGAATACCTCCAGTGTTCTGTGACAGGGGTGTTAACTGGGTGAATGGGATCAATCAGTGATGAGATTAAATGTAAATTGCTATTAAAGCTCTGCTTCCAGCTGAGCAACTAAAAGAGAGAACTGTGATTAAGGAGGTATGGTTACCCAGCTGAGAAAAGATTTGGGTCCTGCTGCTGAAGACTACTTATATATTTGCCCCATTTTGCCAGGCATATAAAAATTACTGAAAAAATGGCAGCGCTACTGTTCCCTCATGGACCTGGAAAACGAGAACTTTCGTTCCCTGTTGTGAGGAGTAGTGAGTGAATATGGAGTCCTATAATTCACCATTTCAAACTCTGTAATGCAAGCATAGAAATCAGCAGCTAGAGGGAGAGGCCAGAGGTCTCCTTTTACATAGATTCCAAGTAAAAATTTCCTGTCAAGGAAGATAACAAAATATCTTGGTTCATCTAACCACACAAACACATGACTTCCTCAAGTTCTGGTGTGTCCCTGAAAAGGTATCAGTCTGAGTTTCCATCATCCTGCCATATCCCACCAATTGCCATGTCTTGCAGTCTGCTAGTTGATCTGCTCCATAAACTTTCAATCGAATGTTTAAACTAACTTGGCTTATTTTCCCTGAAGTAGACATGGGAGCCATCAAATTATTACATCAGCTGGCAAATCTGAGGCAATGGTCATCCTCAACCATTCGCTGTCAGGGACAATCAAACAAGTGATGGCCTGGAGCTGATAAACTTCTGCCATGGTGTAGCTGGAGCCAAAACAGGATATGTAGTTTCATCTTACTTATAAGTCTATCAAATTAAAAAAACCAACTCAAACCTTTATTTGGACAATTTTTCTTGTGTGTTCACTTTATAAATTAGCTACAACAGAAGAAATATTGAAAACAGACAAAATGTTATGTCTGAAATCATAATCTGATATTTACTGGGAACTGCAAAGAGGTCTTCAACCTCAAATCCACCATCTATGATTCACTTTTGTTTTGGTCAATACAAACAGCTTTTCTGCAGAAATGATGCTGAACTGGATGGACAGCAGATCTTTTTTAGGGCATTTACAGCATTCTTTTATCAGCAAATGTATTAATCATGAGGACCATTAGGAGAAAGCTGTGTCACATCCAAGATAAGCCAAGGGATAACAATTGAGGCATCCAGAGAAAAATCAGACAATCAGTCCTCCAGAATGGCAACAATAATTGGGTGATATAAGAAATCTCTATCTAGTAAAGCAAGAATTAAGAAGAGTAGAAAATAATAATTTTTTAGAGACTCATTAATTTTGGTTTAAGAAGGACAAAGTTTCAATTTTTTAACTATTTGTCAAGAATAACTTTTTCTTCAGCACAGGGAGATCTATTCCAGTGATCAACTATTATGATAACTGAAAGTGCAACAACTCCCATAACTGAATCAAAGTAGACAATTACATGGATTTCTTTAATTCCTAAATATTTAGAACCTGTAGCATCTTAAATCATAAAGAACTGGGTTCTTGTCTGCTTTGTCTCAAATACAAACGGTAATATATGACTCTAAACAGAGGGAAAATGGGGACAGGCATGGACATCACTTCAGAAAATGGTCAGCTAGAGATGTAATTGTTGTCATGAGGAAGGGAGTGTTAAACTCCAAATTTGAACGTCATCATATTTAGGCTTAAAAACGGAACACAGATACAGCTGATCTATTGTCCATCCAGTGTAATATGTCTGCAACTCTCATTTTGTATCCTGGATTATAACTGTTGCACACACCTGAGGATATGTGCAGCATTGCAGAAGGCAGCATACATGACAACACATGAAGAAACCAACCTGGAAGTAGCCTCATAATATTTATTCACAGCCATTTACAGTTTTCTAAAAGTAAACTGCATGTTGCGCAGTATCTTTGTTGATCAGTATCATCCAGGTTTGCTGAGCACACAAAATTTTTCTTCTAAGAATTTGCTGTATAGTAATAAGCAGTCTTCTAAAATTAATTTTACCAAGGATCGTATAAAAATCAGGAAAAAGAAAACCCCACAGAAAATTTGCAATTTGAGATTAGATATTCTGTCCATATCCATCAGAATTATTTTTTCTAATGTTATACAAGAGCAAAAGTTGACAGGATACCACCATACAACTTATACTGTGGAAGGAACAGAATATAACATACATATTCCTCCATAGACCACACTTTCAAAGTAATATCTGCTATAAAGAATTAGATAAATAGTTCTCTATCTATAGCTCATTTTATATTTATATAAATAATGTATAAATATATATATAGATACATACACACATTACCTATGCATGTGCTAGACAATAGATTAAACATTACAAGCATACTCTATTATTGTGGGGTCCTGAATATCTCTGGCTTTTCTCCCTCCTTTCTCCGGGAAGAACTTAGTTACAACAGACTACCAATGCACTAGATTAATAACAAATATCTCATTATCTGAAAATCTTTTATCCAAAGAGAAATTAATGCAATTAAACAAAATGCAATTAAACAAAAGGTATTCAAGGCACTGAAGGAAGTTCTGTGGCTAAACCAGTTTATCAGAGTAAGATGTTGTTTTCACAGTGATTTATGCCTCAGAGCAAACACTGAGATTGCTTGCTGTGCTCACAGCCCTTTAAGGAGACAAAAGAGAAAATCTGCCAATCTAATAGTTCTATGACTATCATGCATGGAGAGTTGTTGCATTAGATACAATTTCACAGCAGCTTCCAGTTTATGTTTTATATGGCTGCTGAATGGTTTGTTGGTGTTTTTTAGTTTTTAGGTTTTTTTCATCCTGGTTTGTTATTGAATACAATTCAGAAGCTATCTTTTGAAATAGAATACTTTAAAGTAAATGTTTAATACAATTCCCTTTTGATTTGGAAAATAGTCAAACAGCAATAAATGTATATTCTATTGAAAATAAAGCCAGTTTTATGAAGGGAGAATGGAATAGAAGCCTGAGAGTATTAATCTTTTGCTGTATTGACATACTTTGGCACTGTACTAACAGGATGATGTTTGACATTTTGCTAATAAGAATAGATAAGATTTGATTTTTCTCATTTGGGTTGGGACTTAGTGGGAAGGGGCTGTTTAAAGAAAGTGCATCTTACCCTGCAGCACTCCAACCAATTAGCATGGCTAGCAAAATGGGAATGATGGATGAGGAGAAGGCTGAGGTACTCAAAAGTTTTCCTGAAGTCTTCAATGACAGCATTTCTTTCACACTTCTCAAGTGGTTGAACTGCAAGACAGGGAATAGGGGAGTAGAGTTACTCCTTATACGAGAGAAGATTGAGTTCATGACCACCTGAGGAACCTGAACACACATAAGTCTATGGGACCCAATAAGATGTATCCCAGAGTCCTGAGGGAATTAACTGATGTAGTTACCAAACTCTCCTTGCTATTTAACATAAGCTGTTCAGCATGGAAAACAGAAAACACCAGAGAGACCTTATTGAAGCCTTTCAATACTTAAAGGAGGTTATTAAAAGATGGAGACAGATTTTTAGCAGAGCCTGTTGTGATAGGTCAAGGAGCAATGGTTTTAAGTTGAAAGGTTGTATATTTAGACTAGATGTAGGGAAGAAATTTTTTATGATGAAGGTGATAAAACACTGGAATAGGTAGCCCCATCCCTGGCAACATAAGTCAGGTTGAACGGGGGGGTTGAACAACGTGATCTAGTTGACCATGTCCCTTCTCATTACAGGGGGGATTGGACTATGTGCCCATTTAAGGACCCTTCCAACCCAAACTCATCTATGTTTCTATGATTAAAACCTTTTGTGGGTTAGGAAAGGTTTGTACACCAAAGCAGAAAAGCAACTATTACTAAGTGGTCTGGCTGACTCTAATTTTTGTGTATATATGATCACCACCAATATATTTTATCTATTTTTCTTAAGAAGTGCTGTCATAAAATCATCCGTTACTTGAAATTTCCAAGTTAATCTTTTGAGATCAAAGTTTTCTCACACCTTTTCTGGTCCACTAGCTTGACATAAAAAAATTACATCTCTTTCTACAGTGAGTTTTGAAATGAGAAAACAATATTTCACATTATATCTGGCTACTTCCAGTGCTCCAACAAAAATGACCATTGATATCAAGATGAATGACAAGCTTTTGGAGTCAATCCAGCATGAGATGTGAATATAGGCCACCAGAGCTATTGCTATTTATTGCGCCTCCATTTCACTCTACTGAGCATGCTGACACAGCATTAATTAATAATCTATTCTGAATACAAAACCTCTGATACCACTTACATTATAATCTTTTTATATCATGTTATATGGCATTAGAGTCGACATAATGATAATATCTACTTTGTAATGGAAATCGTTTTAATAGAAAGAGCATTAAAACAACATGGTACATGAAGAAAGTGTTATTTGGTATACATTCACTGAAGTATTGCTGAAAGGCAGAACATAGCAGGATGAGTAGAAGGCTGCAATTATCACTCTGCAATTATTACTCTGATTCCCTTAATAAAAACATGATATCTATTTTGATTAATGTCTGTCTTACTGTCTTAAATCCTAGCTTTTTCCTTAATCTTCTTCTCTGCAAGTTGTTGGGTTTTTTTAATACAGGTTCATGTTCTTATGATGCTGCATAAAATACATAGAAATTTTAAGTGAATTCTAGTATTTGGACTTAATTTGTGAATGAAGAAGGATGATGGGACCTTCTCACTGCAGGGGGGACTGTGTCAGGACTGTGTGATATAAGTGATAAATTTGCAGGGATTTCCACAAGGAAAAGACTGTTCCGTGTGATAAAAAATACAAGCCAGGAGTGGACTATAACCCTTCTATTACATTAAGTCTAAATCCTAGAATCCATTTGCCATTTTCTAAGCTGTGCAGGCAGTTTTGCAAGACTGAATGTCAAACTCTTTTCTCAAGAAAAGAGAAAGAAGTTGTTCTTCTATTTCAGCCATTTTTTTACGTGCCTGTGGTATTCAATAGGCTTTATTGTAGATCTTTAATATACAGATATGGATCCTGTGTAGCTAGGTGGCTGCAGACTAAAGGGGGTTAGGGCTTATCATAGGATGCACAGGAAAGAGCTTAGCCTTGAAGTCCAATAAAACTTGTGCTATGGCTGGTTGTGCTAGGTAAGCATAAATCATCAACCAATATGTGTCAGATCTCTGTAGATGCAGAAAATTATACAAATTATGCTGACAGTTTGCTGCTGTTTGATAATTTCAGCCCTGCCAGATCTAGCAGTCAGATAACAAGGATTACTCAGGGTACCAGAGTCACACTTTGCTGTAACTTCTGTCAAGCTGCCTCTAAATACAGCATTAGGTGAAACAGTCATTTATCTCAGTCTTTCGTGGGGCAATGAACAATAAACATCTGACTGCTTAAGTGTTTTTATGTTGTTCTCAGTGTGTGAGTGTGTGCACTTATGCCTTTAGAAGATTATTCTGAGCTTGGTGCTATAAAGCACAGAGCAAATGCTGCATTAGGTGGCCATCAACACCTCGGGCTGAGCACATCCATGTGTCATTTCTCTCTTCTGTCCTCAATAACAGAGGCCTCCAAAGCAGATACACCTAAATGACAAATGGGTTTGTTAGTACTTCTGACAACACATATCCACCTGAATCCCTTCCTAGTGGAAAGAAAAATGTTTACAATTTAGGTTCATTAGACAATTCTCATGGGTTTTGTAACAAAGCCTATACAAATATACACTAATCTGTATAAATAAATTATCCTGACAAATAAAATATTTTGAATTATTATTATATTAAATATCATATTTTAAGCCAATTGAAAATACTCTGTTTGCTGAGCTGCTTTGTACTCATTTCCAAGGCATAAATACAGAACTGAAACTGAAGCTATTTTTGGCTTTGGAAATGTAAATAATGGTTAAAAATAAATTGTACTCCCACTCTAATGTAGAGTACTGGGAGTATGGGGATGGAGGAGCTAAGCTTGGAAATCTGGATGCAGTTTCTCACTCTTAGCACAGATGCATCATGACCTTTACACATTGGCACAACAATATAGTATTGTTGCTACACATTTTCTGAGAGACACTCATCTCTATTCCTGTTTACTAAAGAACAAAACAAATTTGAAGTCAATTAAAAAAAAAATTAACTCTACTTGAATACAGATGTAACTTTTTTTCATTTTAAGCTATGCCATTACACTAATCTGTTTTATAGCAACAACTGGGAGCTACACCCAAGATCAGAAAGATGGGTGATTGTTTTACACTTATTTTTAATTATCATTCATTGCAACAGTAATTTAAGTTCATTAGAGCATCAATTTCTTAATGAATAGACATATTTGAAATACAAAACTGTTGGTATGAAAGATAAGAGAAAGAACAAAAGTGAAAAGACTTTTTTTCCTCCTGGGTAAATAAAACCTACTTTAATAATACTTTGTACAGGTGCAAAGGAGTTAAAATTATAATTTTATCTATTATACATATACTTACATTACATTACCCGACTTCAGCTAGTTCAAATTTGTTAGGAGTAACAGATAGAAATCACCCTGAGGTTAATATCTCTTCCCTTCTGAACTGCCAGCTTCCAGCAGGCTTTTTATATCCTTAATTTTGGTATGCTACTGCTTGCAAATTCACACTGTAAGCATTTTTCTTCCTTTTTTTTTCCTTACTTGTGTGTGTGTGTTTATATTCTTCATTATACATCCACGGCATTTTATACATTTTTATTCATTATATTCACCATAACTGTGGTCCTATTCTTGTTCTCATGAGTCTACTGTTTAATCACCCTTAGAAGCCTTTGCTATCAGCTTTACATTTCTCACAGCAAGTACTCTGAACATATCTGTTCTTTACAGTTCATCCTTCAACGCTATTTTGATTTTTTCTAAAACCTTGCCAGAAACCACATGATATTTATTTTTATGTGAAATGCTGAATGTTTAATCTCCTGTGTAAGACATTAAATGTATGCTTAAGGCGTAAAATGTGTGTTCTTATACTATGCAAGTACGAAAAACTTCAAGTAGCTGATAATGTTGTACATCAGGGAAGTGAAATGTTCCTACAGTCGAAACAATCTGCCAAAAACTAGGAAGGGATACACTGGAAAATCCCATCCCTGTTTCACAGCAGGGAGGCTGTAAGATAGTCAAGACTCCATTTTACCACTATCTAAACAAATACGTAATATATGTTGAAGTCAAAGACATTTTTAGATACATGAATTTGTGCCAATAAGTACTTAAATAAAACATGCTGCACAACTTCACAGATTATCACAAAAGCAAAAATTGAACACAATCTAGTTCATTGTACACATCCTCAGACTCTCTCTTCCTATTAAGAAAAATCTTTTAGACAACTCTTTAAAGCCCATGGAAAAAATCCTGAGGTGTAAAACCTAGTTCAAAGCTACTCAATATCTCATCAAAACAGGATATTTTGTGTATGTGTGTGTGTGTGCACGCGCGTCTGTGAAAAATGAATGTACTTGAAAAGTATCAGAACTACTCTCTCTATGTTCCATGGGAAACACAGAGAAAACTGCATGTCTCTGATAAGCTTAATCTTCAATATTCTTCTCAAAAGAATTTAGCACTCTTGATATTGCATATACCGCCAAGTTATTTAAAACTACTCATTAAAAGTATATTCTTTGAGTTGCAGAGTTAAGTGCCCAAAAAACCCCATGGAAGGTCCAGATTATGCATGTTAGTGTAAAACTCCTCCTGTGCATGGACATTTTAATATAGTCATTAATTATCCAGGCAACATTGAATATTTTTTAACACTTCTCTGCAACACCAAGAATTAGGTGGTTTACATTGTAAAATTTCCTTGGTTGAATCAGACATAAAACCACACACTTGATATCGAATCTTTTATAACATAAGGTTCACTAAACACATCTTTAGCACTTGAATTACCGGAAAAAAAGGTTTATGTTGTGCTTATCTGTGCAGACTAGGATTAAAGAAAGAACCCTTGACCTTAGCATTTCATGAGCACATGTTGAGAGCAGATACATGATGGGAAAGAAAAACTTTAGGTAATATTTCAGGTTCTGATGAGAACTAAATGCTGGTGTAGCTTCTTGAAGCATTTCATTAAAACTTTAGCCCCACACCTCCTTTCTTCTCAAATCTTCTATCCAGCCTCTTCCTTCCTCAGTTTTTCGTTTAGTCATTCCTAGCCCAGGTTTTTAGGGGGTTTTTTTGTTTAAGTTTCTACTCAATTTTTTTTCCATTCTATTTTTATTTGTTTGGGGGGAAAAAAAAAAACGCACAACAAACCAGGTGAAATCATGATGTCCAAAAATGTGGTCTGCACAATCAGCACAGGCACTTTGTAGGGCCCATGGGAACTCAGCTGTAGATCCAAGGAATCTCTGTTGCCAGATTGAAGAATGACCAGTAGGACTGAAATCTTTGAAGATTTAAGATCTTTAAAGTAAACAAGTCTTCCAAAGGGCATGTGTGTACTGAAATTAAAAAAAAATAAAAGTCTTTAAATTTGACCTACTTTTGCAGATTTTTTGGGACATAGAAAAAAAGTCACATTTCCTACATGGCCCTTTCTTTACTGCTTTTCAAGACCTTTTACCACAGGAGAAAAAGAACCAGCATTATCGGAGAAAATTATAGCATTTGTTTTCTTTTGAAATGGAGAAAAATAGTATTTTCCTATATTACAATCCCTAAAAATGCCTGGATAGCTTTATTCTTTTTTTTTTTCTTTTCTGTTTCTTTTAGTCAGCCTACAGGCTGGGAAATTTCAGTCCAGATGGTTGAAGTTTGGCAAACTTATAAACAAACGAAATCAGGGTCTTAAAATGGAAGTGATGGGCAACATTACTAATTAGGCATTCTATATTTATTTTGCCCAGCTGCCTCCTCTTTTTCATCCCCAAATAAAAATAACCAAGGAAACAGAAAATTGAATTTGGTAAAAGATTACAGGTTTGGAGCTTTGTTTTGGGGGAGTGATTAATGAAATTCTGTGCATTAATATCTAAACATACTTTTAGGTAACTATCTTCCCTGGAAATTTCCATTTTTTTCCAAAACCCCTCTAAAATATAATTGTTTGAGTTATTCAAATTATGCTAATGTTCTCTCTGTAGGTGTAAATGTTTGACAGCTATGTGCATTCTAAAAACTGAGCTTGTCCATTCACTGTTACATCTCAACTCCAACTTTATAGGTTTACCACTTGTGTCCAAAGTCAATGTCAAAATGCAGGAAAAAGAAGTGTTGGTGGCACTCTAAACTTTCTGATCCTGGTTTCAGGTAACTTATTTTACCATCTTCCTGTATTTCTGCTTTACATTTAGCACTTGGAACCTAACTGCACCCACCCTGTAAGCAGTCCATCAAGCACCCACCACCCACTGACAGTCCAGCGCGTTTTTTCCTCAGGCCTGAGTGCCTTGCTGTCGGTTGGCTCCATGCTAGAGGCACTTTTGATATTATGGTCTTTATTTGAACTTTTGAAATCTGTGTTTGCTGGAGAAGATTTATACTCTGCATGTCAGATGTGGTAATATGGAAAAGCTGGAAAAAGACAGCCATGGAACCACAGCACCATCAAGTGACAATTGCCTCTGTCCCTGTAAACTATTTCATGAGCACACACAGGTCATTTCACTTTTTGCTCTCACCCTCTTTCGGCCACAGGTAATGAAGTGAATTATAGCTGTCAAATAATTAAATTGAACCCATTTTTAATTATATAAAGTGAAACTTTCTTCTCTTAATGCTTTTGTACTCTGTTTTTTTGAAATACTGTAACATACTTGGCTCAGGATGTATACCAAAGACTGCAATGAGATGACTGGGCTTCCTTTCCAGCCACTTTTCATACACAAGGTAATACTGGGAACATCATTTAGTATTTCTATGCATTAGTTCTCCTGCAGGGAGTGAGAAAATTGTAGCTATCCCTACTTTAAATGCAGTTATTGTACAAATTAAACACATTATATCAAGGCACTATATAAGTCTAACTAGTTTATCATATTTTTTATTTCTCTTCTGTTTCTCTGAGGAATTCATGGGGGTTTAAACTGACAGCATTACCTGTGTGATCTTGCATCAACAAACAAGGGTATTCACAGGAGTTTTCTGAAGCCCACACTAGCACTTCTGGTGGTTCAAATGTTTCATCAAATCTGCAAAGCAGAGAATATACCACACCATGAAACCATCACAGGAATCACAAGATGGGCATCAGTACTTCTTTTATCAGACCACAAAGAGGACTAGAGGACACCAAAGGACCCCAGTTAGGCTTCATGCTGAGTGAAGGGTGGAGGTGATTTTTTTCACTTCTCCTGCAGTCTGGAGCTTTCTAACATCTCCTTTGATTCCACATGCAAAGAGACCCTTAAGCTGTGCAATCTCAGGCCTTCAGAGGCCTTTGGGACTATGCTTTTTTCACATGTAGTCTTTCTGTTCAGAGCAAAGGACAGGAAAATCACACTGAGATTCTTATAGGTGGAATGTAAGCCTAAATTGACACTATCTTTTCCAGTAGCATATCTCCACCATAAATATTCTATCACGTAAATGGAGAGACATGACAGAATGTAACATATGAGTTTTTACTGCCCAAAATGAGTATACCACAATATAACATAGAAGGAGGTTTTATTGGCCATTAATACAACCTATATGTGTGTACAGAGAGGTACCTAAATATGTATACATATTGTATATATATGTATAATGTAACAATGTACCAGGGTATTTTTCACTTTTATTTCTCTTGTGAGGTTTATTCCGAAACATGACCACTTGATACTGGAACAATAAGCAAGGACATCATAAATATTTCACTCAACTACTGGAAGTAGATTCAGGATATATGTCACTATTTATGATCATCCTTCACTCTGGAGGCGTCAAAGTAAGGGGGAAAGTACTCTGGACTAATGGCTCTTAGACTACCAGTAAGAAAATAATGTCAGACATTAGCCATGGTCCTGAGGCCAAAATCTGCAATTCTGCTAATGTCCCAGGCAATCTGACTGAATCAGAAATAAATGAAGCCTTTCACTTTCTTGTAGGTCCCACACTCTTGCTAGGTAACTGGGGCTTGGATTTTTCTGGGGGAACATACACAGCTTCATCTAGATGAAATGTGGACATTTGGATGACATAAACCTCTCTGACTGTGAATGGAAACAGGTCTTGCTTAAGCAACAGCATTTTACAGAAGGTTTTGGAAATGGAGAAATGTATTCCTAAAATACAGTGAAAAAAACCTTCTGTATCCCTTAGGAAAAATATTGATGTGATGGTAATAAAAGTAGCAATATAATATAGAAGTACCTAGCTCCCAAAAACTCTTTGTGCAGATTTTTGAAATACATGAATCCCCACTATGTTCAATCTGCCTCTACATCTGGTCCCAAAACATGATTTGTGATTTTAATATGGTTGGTAAGACATAAGTTAATGTGTTTTTCTCTGCTAGAACTAAAGCATTTAATTAAAAAAATTAGAGAGGGAATCTCTAAAAATTTTGTAAAATGAGAGAGAGAGAATTTCCTGTGACAATAGCCCACAAATGGTTCTTACTCTTGCTGCCTACAGGTCACCCCAACATCTCTCTGGTCTTCATATTTAACAGATGAGTCAAATGGGAGGGACCTTACTGTTACAACCATTCCCCTGCCTGAAATCTCATATTAACTTTTATCAAAATTATCAGTTGAGCTTTTGTATTAAATTTTGGAGCAACAATTACAATAAAAGTAATAAAAAACCGTGAAACACATAAGGGAAAAATTTTTGTTTTGTTTTTCTTTTTTGTTTTTCTATTTGTTTGCTTGTTTTTCTAAAAATGGCAAAGTTGTTCTGGGAGTCCAGTAATCACCAGATTTCTACAAGGCAACTTAGCAGTCTGTGTCACAGCACTCACAACACATTAATTTTCCATTAAGAGAGATAATATTACATGTATTATGTGTTAAATAGCAGCCAAAATTTGCTGTACTGAGCAGTCTCTAGCAGTTGTCACTGTTTCTTCCTCTAGCATTTGTATCACCGGTATTGTGTATAGGATGAAAGTTGGAATCATAGGATCTCCCAAGTTCGAAGGGACCCACAAGGATCACGGAGTCCAGCTCCTGGCCCTGCACAGGACATCCCAAGAATCACACCATGTGCCCAAGAGCATTTTCCAAATGCTTCTTAAACTCTGTCAGGCTTGGTGCTATGACCACATCCTTGAAGAACCTGTTCCACTGCCCAACCACCCTCTCTGTGTAAAAATATTTTTTGTAGCATCCAACCTAAATCTCCCCTGACAAAGCTTCATGCTGATTCTATGATTCTATGGGTTAAAAATTCTATTTAATCCTTGGTGAATGAGACCCATAAGAGTATTTATATTGTAGCGTGATTGATTGCCACTTTCTTCACTCTTACAAATCTGTCTCTAGAGGTGTGATATTTGATAGGTACTTATTTTTAGAAGCCAGAGCTCTGAAAGAGCCCACAGATATCTAGGCATATATTTCTCAATGAATTTTTGTTTGGCAGGATGACAACTTCCTTTGCACAGCACATTGAAGTTCTAGCCCTAGTGTTCCTCATAGGACTAACTCCAATGATGTGGGTACAGTGGTAGTGGGTTTTGCACCTTATCTTTGAAATAGTAGCTCAGAAAAGATTGCTCAGAATTAAGGGTGCTACACTCAAGTTTAGGCCAAATAGCTTTAGGGTAGTTCTGATATGTTGAGACAGTAGAGCATGCCATGGATTGGAAGAAAGCTTGAAGCCACAGGCCGCTCACTCTTCCATGCTCTGAGGAGAGGTGCAGAGTGGTTATTCCATGGATTGGAGTGCTCTTATGAAAGTAAGCATGGGTGAATCAGTACAGGATCATTCCCTTGTGCAGTGGGAATGAAAAACATGATGTACCCCTTTTATCTGCTTCCCTGCAAAACTCAGGACACCCTGGTTTCTGTTTTCAGGTTTGCTTATGCATTTTATACCTAGCTTTCTGTATCCAAAATGCACAAGGAACATAGGATCAGGGACTGGACATCAGACATCCTTTTATTCTCTTCCTCCCTTCTGGCAACACACTCCCATTCTCTGTCAAATTAAATTATTCTTTTCCTGTGTTTTGGTAGAGCTGCAGTGTCAGTTACTGGGTATATCCTCTTCCCCACAATAGCCGGTCTTCTGTGCTTAAAGGCGTGAGAACTACTGACTTTGAACTACTCTGCCTCCAATTGCAGGGAGATCTGAAGCTCCCTTTCTGTGTTGTGAAGGCATGTTTAAGTTTTCTAAGCCTCTTACTTCCCTGCATTTACTGTGTCTTGGTTTGTGTTGCTCAATAAAACACACAAGCTAGATGCCTGTTGGATCAAAAGCTCTTCCAAAAGAAAGCTCTCTGGAATTCTCCAGTGGAGTGACTGAATATTGTTTGTTCCACATTACTGCTCTGTGCTGGTGGTTAGCGCCAGCTGGGCACTAACCACTCAGGGTTCTCAGGGCAAACCAGGGGGACAGATGGTCATACTGACCAAGGCAGCAGCACCACCACCTCTATGAGCTCTTCTCCACTGCTGCTTTTTGTGGAGCCTGACTGAACAGTCTTACATTCAACATGCTCTGCAATCAACCTCCTTGAATGCCTTCAGTAGCGGAATGACCTTTGGTTCTAAACGCTGCTCATAACTTAATTTAGAGACGGAATTTGCCATTTTCTGACCTTTAAAAACAGAGTATTTTTCCCAGAGCAGCAACTGACTTTTGAATTTTACAGTAAAACCAAAAATAATTCATCTCAGGAAAATCAACATTGTGTTTATAAGTTTTTAGCAAATGAATTATAATCATTTAGATATATGTATAATTATATTTATATTTTTCTTAGGCAACAATGCAGAGCTTAATTTTATCATGAGGGGATCTTCTATTACATTTGGAGTCTAAAGAAGCTAATGAATTGATTACAGTAATAATGGGAATAAATGAAATAAATCATCCTGCAGAAATAGAAGTTGAAGTCTGAATTTAGTAATCCCACAGAATAATTTTTCCAGCTAATGCCTATGGTTATAACACATACTTGAGGGGCAAATCCTACAAACTTAATCAGCATTGTTTGACAGGTTCCAACCAGTGTAATGGTGCATTCCCTCAGGCTAATATTATACAAAACAGACAGACGAAGAGTCTGAGATTCCTGTGGCAGATGATTATTCACAAAGTTTCTAAGTCAATGGAACACTTAAAAATCCAAAGAATTATTATTAATTATTAACATGAATTAATTAATTAATTAAATTACTAAATTAGGTGAAAAGTGCTAATCCAATTCTACTGTCCTGAGCTCTGTAAGAAGGTTTTAATCATTTAGGAACTGTTTCAGATTTTTCATTTTCTTCCAACACAAGATTCTTGTATTGGTGCTACCGGGAAATCAGATATGTAATTGTAAGGTAAGGAGCTTGGGAAACAGAAAGATTGAAAGAGATTGCACAGCTAAGATTTTAGAAGGAGAGATTATTAGATTTGTTCATTAAATAAAAAGGACATCTTTGTAGTACCGTGGAATCCTGGCAGTAGAAAGAATCATGCTTCTTACAAAGAGCATATTCTACCATTAAACCCACTTAAAACCAAGCAGTTGGAAAAGATTTCTTTTAAAATAATGAGTAGTTTTATATATATTAATAACTAATAATATCTCCTGATTTCTTGTAAATTAACATTATTCTTTGAATGTGTCAGATGTACTTTCTTTGCAAAGTTCAACTCCATAGGGAGTAGAGTCTTTGAACTTTATCACAAAGCTGAAATTATATGAAATTTTAAAATTAAATCTGATTCTTATTTTGAAGTTTATTTGTTCATGGCTTATGCAATCTGCTCAATATTTTCCTAATTGAAGAATGTAGATTTCAAGGATAAATCTGTTATCAATTGTCAGAAATAACTTCACTTTCAAAACACTATAAAATTATAACAACTTGTCAGCCTTTTTCAGGTGTTTTTCAACCTCCAGATTTTTTGTACAAAAAGCTCTGATGACACCCTTATCCAACTCCTTCTATGTCTGTTGGTCAAATGAAAATGTCAAAATGTGGAGCAGGAGGAATTCCCTGGAGAATATCTCGATCTCATTCTACTTGTTCTAACATAAAAGTCTGGTGAAATTATGAAGGAAGACCTGCTGCAATACATCATTAATTGGAGTATTATACATCTACAGCTTAGACTGCTTGTAAATAAGATGGATGCCATAAAGCTCTCTGGAATGTATCTATCAAAGATTCGCTTCATGCAAATCAGTAAGTAGAAACGTGACCATTTTATACAAACCCTGCAGTTTTGAAATGTTCTATAAGAATGTCTTCAGCACAAGGATCTCAATACTCAGCAATTTCAGAATGCTTGAATGTGCTTATTTCCTGTGTTTTCCTTCTAAAGTGATCCAGTGGAAATGATGCATAAAAGAGAAAAAATATTTTTTTAAAAAGTAAACCAGAAATTATTACTCCTCCATAGTTTTGAAGCTAAATGTGTGAAAGCATTTGTGTCTTGCTGCTAGGGTGAGTCACTTTTGGATAATACTCAATCTGGGGTAAGCTGGTAAAACCTGGTCCTCAAAGAGAGGAGCAAACCATACCGGGCATTTTTAAAGCGTCATTTTGATGCCAGGTGACAGTGGCTCCTTTCAAAATGAGAAATGGAGTGCCACTGTATTGATCTTTCAACAGACATCAGTCCTCCTACAGTTGCAGAGCCTACAGCAATAGCTTCTGTCTTACTGTATACTTCTCTTCTGCAAAAGTACTGGAAAGAACTAAATGTGTTTCTGCCTCTTCTTTTATTTTTAACAATGTTCTTAAGTTTAGGACAAAAAATAGTCACTTAGAGATGTTGTAAATAGCCCCATATACCAAATTTTATAAAGGCTTGGAAATCTCTCTACTAAAAATATATATTTTGTTCAAAATCATGTAATGGATTAAATCAGTTAATCACAAACACCAGAGAAAGTAATTAGAGCTATTAATAGCAGATGGGAGCATTTAAAATGCTACTGAGATCCAGAGATGTTTAAAGAGAATAATATATTCTTATGAGAACTTGAATTGGCAGAAGAAAGCAGTGTCTTTCAGTATTATTTAGAGAAATATTTCATACATTTTTTAATAGCCAGTCTATGCTGCAAGTCCTTTAAAGAAAAACTGTCACAATTCTGCACATATTATTTACTTTTTTATAACATTGGATCTCAAATAAATACCTTAATATATTAAGTAGAGTTTTAGGTTATTAAGATGACTACATGAGCAATGTCAAATCAAGGGCTGCCTTGGATGTGATTTTTATGAAACATGTTTATGACCAACCTCATAGTTTGCCAGTTCAGTCATCCATATATATTATAAAAAAGGCAATACTTGAGCAGGCTTTAAGGTAATCATTTACTATTCCAGACCTCCTTTCTCCTAGCGTTCTTTTGGAGAGTGAATACTAATACAAACACAGGTAAAACAGCATTTCAGGAATCAGGAAAATAGCAAATGTTTGTGTGTGTCCCTCTAGAATTCTATGAGAGATAGGAGAAGAATAGAGGGCAATTAGAAAATCAACTTGTAACAATAAAAATAAAAGCCTAGAGAGGAATGAAGAAATTCAGAATTCTATTTGCAATATCACTGATTGCTCAGAATTTTCTGAACTTGTTAGAAAGGTTTCTAATACCTGATTATTTAGCAAAAAGGATATACCCATCCATTCTAGTCACTAAAGAATTCCAAGGGTGCTATTATAAATTGCATGTCTCAGTAAAGGAAATAAACTGAAACTACAGCTAATATGGTCCCGACTTATCAAAACTATTTTTTTTCTTTTAATTTATCCCAGAAGTTTGAAAATAACTGCCTAGATGATCCCTATTTCAGGTTGTTACTAATGATTTTCTTCTTAAGGCAAATAGTTGTCAGGGATGTGTTGGAGCAATTCTTGACCTTTGAAGTCAAAAGACACAGTTGATTACTGTAAAGTCTAATTATCCCTTACAGGGATAGTCACGATTGCTAGCTATGCTTTGAAGAAATTAGGATCCTTGGTGCACACTTAACAAAGAAGAAAGATTACTCCAGGGGCTGAATTAGACCAGGTGACTAACTTCTGTTTTTCTACAACCTTGATAGGTTTTAGCAACACACTCGAGCAACCCAAATTTCTAGAAGAATGAGGCCCACAGACTTAAATGTATTGCTGATTTTTAACATACAGAGACAGGGCATAAATCTTTATTTATGTTCATCTTTCTTCAATGGTTTGTCTAATGCAGACCAGAATATGTTTCATCTCCTTTGCAGCAAGAGCACATTTCTGGCTCATATCCAACGTGGTGTCCACTGGGATCCCCAGGACTTTTTCTGCCAACCTGCTTTCCTGCTGTATAGCCCCCAGTGTATATTGCCACCTGAAGTTCTTCCTCCTCCAGTGCAGAATTTTTCACTTCCCCTTGTTGAACCTCATGAGATTCCTGGCAGTCCATTTCTCCAGCTGTTGAGATCCTTCTGGATGGCAGCACAACCCACTGACCCTGACATCAGCCACTCCTCCCAGTTTAATGTCATTTACAAACTTGCTGAGGGTACACTCTGCCACATCATTCAGATCATTAGTAAAGATGTTAAACAGAAGTGGAGCCAGTATTGGGTTCATTAGCATATCTGTTCTAATTTATCAGTGATATACCAGCAGTGGTATTATAAAAAAAGTACTGAATGTACTTTGATCTGAAAATATCTCACCTTCTAGGTTCTTACAATAATAGTCAGCAGTAGTACTCAAAATTTCTCCAAGCTGAGAAATTCAAATGAATGAACTTCAGTAGTAAAAAGAACCATATCAAAAAAAAAAAAAAAAAGTAAAACAGAAAAGAAAAAGGTAAAAAAAAAAAAAAGTAGTGAAGAAAATAGTCTAATAGTCTGCAGGCTTATTCAGTAACCTAAATCTTGCATCAAGGTAAGTCATTTATTTCAAGTGACACATGTAGAACCCTGAGGCTTTGAGGCCACAGCTCATTTGTGTTGTTAGACACTGACATACACAGACGAATAAAAGATAGGGAAAATGTGAGAAAAGTGAAGAAATCATGAGAGCAAAGACAAGATTGCTGTCAGGAAATCATGCAGGGACATAAGCAGCTTACAAAGCCTATGAGCAAGTATAATGTCTCTAAGGAATATGACCTTAATAAATGCAGTCCATCACACCTTTACAGTCAGTATAGCTTCAAAGCTATTTGCATGTAAATGATTGCATTTTCTGTCACCCAGTATTATCTGATGGTTATAAGCATAGCATTTTTTGTTGTTGGTCATATGATGTATGCTCCAGTTCTGCTTTAAAGCTACAAAGAGCTACTGGTGTAAGCAGAACTTGGTACTCTGCACAAGTTGAAAATAAACAGATTCAACAAACCTACACTTTTAGGGTTTTTTCCTCCATATTCTCAGTATAAAACCATGTTGACTTTAAGTATTGCCTTACTTGATTGTTTGCTAGAAGAATGTAGTAAATTCCACAGTTATCAAGCACAGTGAGACTGACTAGGGTGGCAATTGATTTAGAACAATCCAATGATATGACACTGAGATGAGAAAAATGAAATTATGGAGAGACTACATCATTAGCTACACAGAGATACACAGATTTTCCCCAACTTTTTCCCACAGACAGATGCCAATAAAATAAGAAACCCAAACAATAGTTGGCATTGAAAACTAATCAGCTACGTTTGGAATGTCTGCAGATGATGAATGGCAAATACTGTGATCCACATGCAAAATTTAAAAAATTATCAGCATATGGATAATTAAATTAACAGATAGCAAAACATAGGCAGATAGCATTGATGAGAAACATGAAAAAGTAGAAACAAACACACTCTTTCCACACTCACAATCTCAGAACAGTTATCATAGAGTCATAGAATGATAGAATATACTTAGTTGGAAGGGATTCTTCAGGATGATGAAGGCCAACTCCTGCCCTGTACAGGACACTCCAAGAATCACACCATGTGCCTGAGAGTGTTGTCCAAACCCTTCTGGGACTCTGTCAGGCTTGGTGCTGTGACCACTTCCTCGGAGAGTCTGTTACAGCGCCTTAAGTTTCTTTGGGTGAAAAACCTTTTCCTGATATCCAACCCAAACCTCCCTCTACTCAGCTTCATGTCATTTCCTCAGGTCCTGTCAATGGTCACCAGAGTGATGAGATTGGTACCTGCCCCTCTGCTTCCCCTTGTGAGGATGTCGAAGACCACAATGAGGTCTCCCCTCAGTCTCCTCTTCTCCAGGCTGAATAGACTAAGTGCCCTCAGATGCTCCTCATAAGGCTTCCCCTCCAGGCCCCTCATCATCCTCATGGCCCTGTGTGACCTAGTTCACTCTGTATTACAAATAAGACATAATCAGGCTACATCTGGGCACAATTTAATATGAAAGTTGTGCAGCTGTTCTCAAGTCTGAAGATGCGGCCTACACCAGGTCTGTAGCGGTTACATCAGAGACTAAAGTCTTCTTAACCAAGGTATTAAATTTGAGCTCCATGGTTTTGTCCCTGTGCAACACTTACATTTAAATTATTTGAACTGGCATACTTACCTGAGAAATGGATGATTTAATCTTTTGTGCTTATATGGATCGTTGCTCATTTTCTCTGTTCTAGCTCTGCTGTCTTTTCTATTACGATACAAAGTAGATTACAAACAATAAGCATCATTGTATTCAATGAAATCTGGTTTGAATTGGCTTTCTATAGAGCACATGAAACTAACACGTTAGATTGCATTCTAAGCTGTTATTCTTATTTGACCTAAGCACTTGGATCAAAATTTGGAATCCTGCAAAAGTTTCCTCCAGAAGAGAAGCTGCTGAATAACAGCCAAACTCTTTGCTTTCTAGACAAGAGAAAAAGCTCCCTTGCTTGTGGTGCCAAACTCCTTTCAGCTTACATTTAACCTGAAAGATCCCACTGCTGTGTCACCAGAGCTTTTATGATTGAAACTAGAGGCTCCCATCTGGCTCACTGGTGTTCTCTTCTTCCATGACTTCCATCCTCCACAGGGCTGTGCCTCACAGACTCTGTTGGATTTAGCTGCAGTGTCTGCAAAACATTTCAGCTCTAGCTGTTAGTTCTACTCCCTCATCAGGCAGCATGTTTTCCCCTCAGTTAGTGCAGTTGAGGCCTGCAAATAATAATACAAATGAAAGGTGATGGCTGACTTAATATGCCAAATTATGAAATAATACAGTTTCTGCAATAAGACTGTCCAGAAGAAGCCAAAATGAAAAGCTCAAAGAAATAAGCTTTTCAGCCACCCTGACTCTGTGATTACATGATTACAGGTGAATACATGATTAAAGGCCTCCCACATCTCTTCTACAAAAACAAGGCAAGAAGCTGCCTTTGACCATGTAATTACCACAGTGTAAGTCTCAGAAGGGTGTCTCTGTTTTACCAGGATGTATACTTACCCTAAAGTTAGAGGCAATTATTGTTTCAGCTATACCTAGTCCTATGGAGAAATTTAAAGTCATTTTAAAAAATGAAGTGAATATGTTAGTCAGTATCAGCTGAGTATAACTCAACCCACAGCATTAATATTCTTTAAACATCAACATGTGGAGAGTAGTAATTTAGGAGGAAAACATTTTGTGAAGACCAGTGTAATATAATTTTTCCCATCAGTAAGCAATATAGCACAACCATGAAGATTATTTACACACTGACAGCTGGTCTGATAATGCCCTTGCCTCCCTGCCTATCACCTAGGCTGTGCCAACACAGCAAAAGACTTAGTGCATAAATCTTAGCATTTAGCAATTTCAGCAGTTTTGTATGGTCAGAGGTGGCTTGTATAGTCTCCATAAAATTTGCACAGCCAAAATTTTATTTGTGTCATGATGCTGGCTTCTTGCAGCACAACGGTGTTGTAACTCCATCTCCCCTGTAGCCATACACGACTTTTCTTCTAGCATAATCTTCTACTTCAAATGGTTTTACACCCTCTGCCTTATGTAAGAATATATCTGGTATTAAAGCAGCTTTTGTAGCAGTGGACTCTTTTCAAATTCTTAATCTACTCAATAAATTGTTGCTTCACTTTACAACTCAAGTAGTTATGGCAGCATAGTATTGCATTTCATTTTATTCAGTGGGCTGTGACAGCCCATAACTGTGACCTTTTTTTGTGGACATGCTTATGGTTGTCAGGAATTATGACTTGTAGTGATCCACAAAAATGCTATTGCATTATCTCCTGATAATGTAAAGTACTGTATAATATATCATTGCTGTAATAACAGCCTTTCACTTGTTCTGTTCTCTTCCTCTGTTTCCAAATGGCAAAATAGCAAAATGGAATACAAATATATCAATTTTTACCATTTTTTTTCTCTGTTTGTGAATTGAACTGATGTCATTGTTGCAAGGTGTTGGCTTCTCTAGATACCCTATTACTTGAATGTACGTTTAAATTACTATTTTTCTCTAGGTGTAAGAACACCCATAGAAACACTTCCTTTCCAGGCTACTCTGCACTCTTTCCATCAAATCTGACATAAAAAATGTTTGAACATAAAAATCAATTGCATGATATGTCTAGTGCTTTTCTTAGCCCACAGAGCTACTATAATTCATAGCTATAAGTCAAGCCATGTAAAACTATTTAAAATGACTAAAGATATAGCCTCCTATAAAGCTGCCATAATCCTTCCCTGCAGGTTATTTCAGTGTAAATTTTCTGTAACATATGGATGATCATCTGATGTTCATATATCTGAATATTTTGGAAATGAGGATGACTGTGTACATCGGAGCTGATCTTCAGATATTGTATTGACTTTTTATTTAAATACATTTTTAAAATAAGTCAGGCAATTTTATCTAACCCTCTATAAAATTCTTGTGCATTTTCCACAACAATTAAATCACAGAGAATGAATTATTTGTAAAACCATTCAGTAAATGACCTAATGCATTACTTAAGGTTACTCAGAAAACAAAATATGTGATAAACAAAATTTAAAATGTCAAAACTGAAATGAAACACTTTTAATAGAAGGTTATAAAGAAACCAGATTTTTTTCTCTCACTCTTTTTTTTGTCTCCATTGTCATATTTGCATGTAGAGTTCCAGAATTTTGCCTGTCTGCTCCCAACTTGTTTTTCTAGATCTGTGTGGGCATATTTTTCATTAACGGCTCTGCAGAACAACAGCTTCAATTTTGACAAAAGCTTCAAACAAGGGCAGCCTTCCTGGATAAATTTATTCCTTCTACTGCTCAGACATCTGTAGTTATCAACATTATAGTTGAATATATCAAATGCCTATATTTTAGGATTGTCTTTGGGGGTGAGAGTGAAAGATCACAGCTCATTTGCCAGGTGCCATCACTTAGGAGTCTTTCTCTTTCTCCTTCAAAGCACATGTCACATGGGGCAAAAAAGATTAAAATCTCTGATGCTCTTTACACATGTAAAATGATGCTGCCTATCTTCAGCTATTTTTTTTCTTTTGTTTCCTTAATTATCATCTTCCTGTGGGAAACCAAAGTAATTTTCTTTAAAATAAATAGAGTACAACATTAAACTTCATTTTTTCCCTTTCTTTTTTTTTCTCTTTAAGAGACTGTTTAATGAGATCTGTGGAAGTGATGGGGGAGTATGCTAGTCTCTAACCTTGCAATTATTTTAAGATTTTTGAGCCTATACACAGCTATTCTCTGTATTCCTCAGCGCCCTTTACAATAAGACTATTATGGCAAAGAACTTGTCTGCATAGTAGCTACTCCTAATGTTTATTCATAAGGTTTTGCCTTTGAAATTAATTTGTAAGGTCAGTCTGGGAACACTTATATGTACAGTTATGTTTCCATTGGCTTCCTCACAATAACAATCTGCTACCATGCAACTCAGCACACCTTGGGGCAAGGCCAGTGGGACCTGCAGGAATGGGCTGACAGGAACCCCATGAAAGTCAGCAAGTGCAAGTGCCAAGCAGTGCCACAGGGAGGGCAGGGTCCCTGTGATGGGACAGGCTGAGGAAAGAGGGGCCTTGAGGTGGTAATGAGCAGTGAGCTGGACATGAGCCTGTGGCATGTCCTGGAGCAAAGGCAGCCAGCAGCATCCTGGCTTCATGAACGGGGACATGGGCCACAGACTGAGGGAAGGGATTGTCCCCCTGCACATCATGCTCCTCAGAGCACAACTAGAGATGGTGTCCAGTCTTGGCCCCAACACAGCAAACACCTGGAGGGACTGGGGGGAGTTTGAGGGGGCCCCCTCTGGTGGTTGGTCTGGAGCACTTGTTCCCTGAGGAGAAGCTGAGGGAGCTGGGCTGGTTCAGCCTAGAGACAGAGCAGATTTGGGGGCATCTAACTGACCCACATAGCCTGTGAGGAGAGGTCATTGATGTTGCTCCAAGTTGTGACATTTCTGTGCTTGGAAGGATTTCAAGCCCTGGAACAAGTCTGGTATGACCCACAACTGGCCCTGCTTTGGGTAAGAAGCTAGTCTATAGATGTTCTGAGGTCCCTTCTTGCCTGAAATAAGCTGCTACTCTGCCCTTCCACTTCTGATATAAATAGTACATCAGAGATAACAGTGCAGAAAGCTCCATCTTTAAGGAGTAAAAATAATGTCAGAATGGCACAGCACTGGAAGGGTTATTAAAGGCATTCATTCCATTTGGAAGTGGTGGTATCAGGACCTACACATCTGAAGAAGCAGAAATGTTATATGGAAAATAGTGAATTTGTTGGAAACAGGGAAATCCAGTCAGTATCTTATTTCAACCAGTAAATGCTGGATGTCAGGAGTGCACAAGGCCTCATCCATTTCATAAAAGTGCATGGCTAGAGAATATAATAAAATGTCTTTCCGTGAGAATTTTCAGACATACTTCATAGTGGCAAACACCAAAAGATGTTAAGGAATATCACTGCTTGCCATAACTGCAGGCTGTACACACCTTCTGAACCAACCAGGTTGCTTGACTCTAGCTGGATGATGGTGACAACACCATCTCCAGTAAAAAATCCTTGTTCTGTTTTCTTTGGTTTGACATTTTTGAAAGTGTAGGGAAAGTGAAAAAATTGCTTAGCTGGAGAGTTTCCTTTTGTAGTGAATATGATGCAAAATCTTGATAAACGAGAGATTTTTGTCAAAGATGTGATCATTCATATACATTTAATTTCTGCATAGTTTCATGTTTTTCCCTTTTTTGTTTCATGCATGATATTTTTCTTCAGCATAAATATGACTTCTCTTTGGTTATACTGAGCGGTGTGTGTAGAGCTGAAAGCAAAGACTATTGCCCAAGGGTGAATTTGCTTGAAACTGTGTTATATTGATGCAAACTCATGAGGAACAAAATTATTTGTATATTATGTAGAACTTTTTCAGGTCTTTTTTATGTAGACTTTTTTTGCATTGATGCAAATCAAATAATTTTTTTACTTTTTCTTTTCTACTTCTATTGCCCTGCCCATCTTATCTTTGTCTTTTTATCATTTTTTCCCACAAGATATTTCCTAAGCACTCCGTTATGGTTCATTTCAGATGCGGTAAATCAATGCACAATAGACAAGAAGCCAGTGCTTATACAATATATCTGGAGGGACTGGGGGGAGTTTGTGTACGAATCTTTATATTTAATCAGAAGAACTTTAGTGCAAAAGTGTTGTCATGTATCATTACTATATGTATTTTTAATTGCACTTTTTTGTGGTGGATATCTGAAATACTTTAAAAAGGAGGCTTGTATCATTCTTTTATGTATGGGAAAATAAAAGGAGTGTCTACAAGGAAAAATATATACCACAAACTTAGAATTAAACAAAGAAAAAATCCTCAAGCCTAATACTGAAATTCAGTTGCCCACTTTTTAGCACTGTCTATGCTGTAGGTTCCTGAATTTGTTAAATATCTCCCTGATTGTTCTGCAAGGTGCCAAGACACCTGATCGTGTGTTGAAGTACCTGCTGTAGCCATAAAATCCAAGGATAGGTTTCCTACCCAACACTCCACTGCCACCCAAGGTCCTGATATAAAGCTGTGGAAGAAAGCTGTCTAGCTGGAGCCCCTAGCACTAGCACAGGTGTTCATCAATAGGGGTTGGACAGCAATTAAAAGGATTATTTCCTTTGGTAGTACTCTGATACTACTAAAAGTAATCATGAGAAAGATGAAAGTTACTCTGAGAGATGCAGTTCAGTGAGCATCCCTCCACTCACTTTCAAATAAACATCACCTTGTGCTCTGATGGTGTGGAATGCACTGCAGGAGACAAGAACTACTGCGAAGTTGAGGCATTATTCATGTCATGGCTATATACTTTTTCTTCCTAAAAGACATTTTCAGATTCTGCCACTTCTGCACTAGCATTACTTCTTACCATTCTGCATTACCATGCTCTTCCCTGTTTTCATTTGCAAGTGGTTGTGAGCCCACCCTGAAAGCTTGAAAAATCATGACAGTTTTAGTAGTCCGGTTTACAGGGCATGCTAACAAGCTGCCTGATTTAGGCAGAGACTTGCAAGTGTTGAATGGATGCAAGAGGAGGCAGAAGGAAAGAGAAACTTAAGTAACTGGTTTTACCTCCTTCCAAAGAAAGCGTGGTGAAATGATGTCAGAAAGTTACCCACGGCAGCACTGAACTCAGAGCATTGAATGATTAAGCCTCTTCTCAGAATACTTAAGGTGTCATGTATGTCTTGTAAAACATTTCAAACATATTAGTATTTACTAGAAGCAGCACTCCCTTGGGCAGATTTGTCAGTCTTGTTAGCAACATTTAACACTGCTTTTTCCTATCGCCAAAAATAACCCCACAAAAATTAGTTAACAAAAGTTTAATCAATCATTTCACTATTGCTATTAAGGGATTAGTATATGTAGTCTACAAGGGATTAGAAGATGTAGTCTACAGCTCCTCTTCAGAGGTGCAGCAAGACATAGAAGCCCTGTTCTGTCACAGCTGCCTTTTGTGTCAACTTAATATGGCCTCATTATTTCCATGCGTTCTTTTTTCTGCATACCTGAGTATTTCTCAAGCAGCTATCACTATTTTATTTCTTGATGTTCATCTAGTCGGTATAGTGCCTGACCCTTCATTGTCTACAGGCATAGCCTCTATCCCTCAGCCTTGCAGACTCCCTCAGTGCAGTCAGTTCTTGTTATTGTACCTTCCTATTTGCTGGAAAAGAATGGATGTAAACAGATAAATGAATAACTGATTTTTTGCTGTGCTTTCATCTTCATCAAGAACAAGCTTACCTGGTTCATCATCAGTGGTAAGCAATCTATAATGGTTGTGTGCTAAAACATTTTTATACATTCAGGAAATCTTCCTGTAAGAAGCACAAACACAAGTATTGCTTAGAAGAAGGCATCATTATTTAACAGATAAGGTTGTCTCATTATTCACAATGAGGTTGTCTTTCCTCTTACTGAGTGCCACCAAAAATGTATGTTTCTGATTGCATTTTACTGTTGATATTATCACTGGTGAGAAATTATCACTGGTGAATATGCAGGATAATGTCAGAAATCTATCCCTGCAGTTATTTATCAAACAAAATTTTATAAATAAGGTGAAAAACAAGGGTAAAATCAATGAAAAAAATTAGCTATTAATATCGGCAAAGTTTTTCATTATTACAGATGCAAAGTAGTTCTCAGTATCTACTTTAGTTCAGCATTCTAATAGATCTTTTTATATGATATATGAAACTATATAAAAATTTGTGATATATCCAAATACCATGGTGCATTACCACCCTGCACAGTAATGCAGAGTGATAAAAGAGGCGGAAACTGAGAAGGTCTTTAGGAAGGAAAGGTATATAGCCGTGTCTGTGCCCTTAGCACACTATTTGTACATGGTATAATTGACTTTGAAACTTTCACATTTACAAAACCCCATTACCTTAATCAAAATAAAATCCATAGCAGAAGGCACAGAAGTGCTTTCTGTAACATTAGTCACAGATACTAATTTCTCATAGCAAGGCATTTCACATTTCTTGCTTAAGATGTCTGGGTCATCTGTGTTGAGCGACTGGTTTGATGGCAAGTGATTGTGATGGTTTTTAGTGTTAATTCTTCCAGGGAGTGTTGGTCTAAGATGTCAAAAAATGAATGAAGGTAAGGTGGAAATACACCTGAAAAACAAACTGTGACAAACTCATATTTTAGTGTTTTATTTTACTCTAGGAAATATACTCTTTGAATAAAATGTGACTTGACCTTCTTTTACAGCTATAACTTCAGACATACTCTGATTTTACAACAAAGAGAAGTGATGCATCTGGATTAATGGTAAATCTAATAGTCCAGCCTGAACATAGGTCTTAATTCATCAGATGAATGGAGTCATATTAACAATTAGTAAAAAATAGATGCATGCCTCTGATTTTTCTTGTTGTTACAATAAAATTTGTATTTATGTACAATCAGAAGAAATTTGGATATTACTCTTCTTCCCTCGAGACAAAACTGTTAGTAATAAATTTAAATCCCTTCAAGCGTTCACGACCCACAGCATGTGCAGTCTCATAGAGTTTTTCAAATGTATTTTGAGAAAAAGTTATTTTTTAAAAATTAACAGACTGGTTGGGTGTTATCAGGAAATGAAACCTGGCCAATACCTAAATATAAATTTCAGAGGCTGATTGCAGGCTGCTCTTTGACATTTAGCATAAGAAAATTAATCATCAGATTATTTCTATGAGGTAGATGACAGATATCTTACTATACCTGTAGCCTGAAGAAACTGAAAGCAGATGTGGACAGTAAACACAGTTTTTTGAGTACAGGGTTTCTAGCAACACTGTTAAATTACAAGTGATATTAGACATGATATTTGTTCTCAGATTTTAAATGGAATAATATAAATATTAAATATTTTATAGCTATGTCTATCGATCTATCTTCCTATATACATATGTTCCAAAAACAAGTGTGTAAAGCAAAATATTATTTAAATATCGTTATATAGCATTATGAGCCTGGATTCATTTGACAGATTTCTGTTGAATGACCTATTATACACAACATTCAACACATAGCAGAGTATCTATGGCTAAGGAAACTGAGGGGATCTGTTATCAGAAAATGCGGCAATGTAATTTTTACAATGTACAATTCAAATTGCTGCTTTTGTTGTTGGTGTTGTTAGTGCCTCCTGCTAGCATAAGTGAGAGACCTCACTGCCAAGAAAAGGAAGCACACCTTCCTCTTCTGCTTTCCTGCTCTTCCCTCTGTCAACAACATGTCCTCATTTTGCCTAATGCTAGGTAATAATGATTTATCTAGTTAGCAGATCCCTGAGTTTCAGTGGATGTGCCTGCTACTATTTATAATGAGTCCTCTTCCCGGACTGGAGATGCTCCAGGAACTACCAAAATTTTCAGTGTCATCTTCTGGTTTTCATTCCATCTGACATCCCAGAAATCTGATCATATGCAGTACATGACATACCTAACTTTTCTCTCTCTTTTTTTTTAATTACAAGTGTGAACATATCACATTACTGCCAGATAAAAGGTAAAAAAGTGAAGTTCCCTCACTGAAGTCATGGTAGAGTTTGTGCATCTTCATGGCTCCATCCACAGGATGTCACCTTTTTCACTCAGGGCACTCTTGAGGGTCTCAGGGTGCTCTGCAGAAGTGTTAGATGTGAAGTGACTTGTGTTCTGGGAGTTTTAAATATAATTGTTCTCTCCTGGCACTCTATCACACCTAAACACACAAGTTCCTTTAAAAAAACTGCTGGGAGGTGCTCACCTCATATACTTGTGGCATCTGTCAGGCACTGCTGGCTTATCTTCTGCCTGTTGAAAATCCTAGAGTCCTGCAAGTAGTGAAACATATCCAATGAACAAGGAAAACTGCTAGGCACTGACTGTTTTTCCCAAATTTTACCCTTAGGAAGTCTTTTCAAGACAGAGAGGACAACAAATTTAGACATTCTTAGTGCATTTTGGTATCACAGCAGAGATCTGAGCTACTGCTGACTAAACCTGGCAGAGAGTCAGAAACAGCACAGGCCCCTGGTGCAGTGCTGAGCCCAGTATGACAAGCCCAGCTGACAGGCTCATGCAGCTAAGCTGCTGCCAGCATCTTTGCATGGTTCCATCCTGGCCTACACAGACCTATCTGTTGGAGCTGGCACTTTCCTGAACAGTTCTTCCTCCCTCCCTTGTCCATTTTTCTGTGACTTGATCACTATAATGCTGTGGTAAGAAAGTTCTACAGCTACAGCGAATTACAGAATTTAGGCAAGTAGGTAGACAAGGGGATCAGGCCCTTAGCTGTCTGTTGGCATTGCTATGGACTGTTGACCTCATGGCCCCATAAAGGGATTACACCATATGAACCAGTTGTCTAAACAAATCCAATCATTGTTTGAGCTGCTTCAGCTACATCAAGTAGGAATATCAATCTCAATCGTGCATCTACAAGTGAAAAGGAGTAAAATGCACTAGTTTCTCAAGTATCTGTCTTCTTGGGGTTTAGCAGGTCCTGATTTTAGTGCTGAGATTACACTATTAGGCATTCAGGGTATAAAGCTTTTCAGAAATGTCTAGCAACACTGACATTGTCCATACAGATACAGCAATGGCAGCAGTCAACTTCTATAAAGTTTCTCAGCTAATTTGATTTTCAGCATATACTTTTAGGAAAGCTGAAGGCCAGGCAAGGATCCAAAGACAGGTTTATTGCTTTTTTCCTGAGCCGTTACACAGACAGTAATTTTCACCTAATAAAATAAAGCAGTCCTTGAAACTGCTCTCTGCAATCTCTCAGGTAAGATCTTCAGGTGATATTTACACCATGATAAGATGGAAGGATTGGTAAAACATTATTTTTTTTCTTAACTTACAGAATGTGCAATTTAAAATTTTCCTGATTATTTACACGATGGTGGTACTAAGCCCAAGATTTCTACTCCAGATAGCAAGACTTCTGCAGCTCTAAGGAACTGGAGTCAGGTTTACAACATCAGCACAGTGGGCTTATTATTGGATGGCACAGTGCCAGGTCTGTGTGACACCTGCAGAAGACAACAGATTACTGCATGTACCTGGAGGGACAGAGGTCAATGCACTAACATATGCCCAAGCAATTTCTAATATTTGCACCTGATGTACAATTTGTAGGAATACTATACCTCCCCTACAGTCACTGACGTAGCATTTTCCTAGACACCACAAAATGTCTTCTGCATCTGGACACATCAGGTGTGCTGTAGAAAGAACTAAATCTTGTGATTTCAGATCCTTCAGTGTTTCCATAACTGCAAGGACTGATCATAAGTTCCACCTCTGATTCATTTGCCCTATCCTTTTAAAATTTCTATAATTTAATTATGAATATCTTAGAAAATAAGGTTTTTCCTTCTTTTCATTCCTTTTGCAGACTCTTTATCCCTGCTTTTGCTAACACCAGTATGATCAGACTTTTTATTAGTAATAAAACAGTATTTATGTAGTGTCTACTGGATCTGTTCATATTAGGCACTTGCTTTCTTCTTCTTTTCAGCCAGGAAGTGATTGCTTTTCCTTCTTCCAGTTCATAAAGCAAAGTGAGATTTTAAAAGACAAAAACACACACACAAAAAAAAGCTCTTTTGGCAGCATATTTCATTGCCCAGTCACAAAATAAATAAAAAGTAGATGCCTAAATACAAGCTTGTGGTTAGCTTGTTCAGTGATAAAATATGGACGTCAGTGATCCTCTGTGGATGTTCCCTGATTAGATCTCAGGGCTGCTCTATAAAAATTTAAGTTTGAGATTCTTAGATGGCAATGACATTCCAAGGTGTTATCTCAAAATACGTCAGGGCATGTTATCCCTCTAAAATGCTCTGGTGAGATCCCACCTGGAGTACTGCATTCAGTGCTGGGGTCCTCAGCACAGGAAAAGCATGGACCTGTTTGAGTGGGTCCACAGAAATGATCAAAGGGATGGAACACCTCGCCTGTGAAGAAAGGCTGAGAGCTGGGGTTGTTCAGCCTGGGGAAGAGAAGATTCTGGGAGATCAAATTGCAGCATTTCAGTACCTACAGGGGGCTTATAAAAAAGATAGAAACAAACCTCTTATTAGGGTCTATTGTGATAAGACAAAGGGGTAAAGGTTTTAAACTAAAAGAGGTTAGATTTAGACTAGATATAAGGAAGAAATATTTTACTATGAGGATGATGAAACACTGGCTCAGGTTGCCCATAGAGGTGGTGGGTGCCCAGTCCCTGGAATCATTCAAGGTCAGGTTGGACTGGGCTCTGGGTAACCTGATCGAGTTGAAAATGACCCTGCTCATTGTGCAGTTGGGGTTGAGCTGGACAACATTTAAACTTTCCTCCCAACCCAAACTGTTCCATGGCTCTGTGATTCTATGTTGCAACGAAAAGGATCTGGTCATCTCTTTTTACTGAAAAAAGCTGAGGATGACCAATGTACGTTTAGATTTGGTAAAGATGAAACTAAATATATGCTCGAAAAAGTACACATCAAAATCAGTGTATTAGTTTTCACATGTTCAGGATATCTATATCAGAATAACAATATCGTTGCTTCTCAAGAAATTCTGTGTCAAAAAACATTGAAAATCATTCAAGACTTATTTGTTTTTATCATTATTTACTAAGGATACAAACAAAAATATGAAATTTTAAAGGTTTGTAACTATTGTCCCTTAACTGATACTTTAATCTTTTGTTCTTCAGATACTTACTCCAGATATTTTTTTCTGTGTCTCTCCCCTTATCACATACTAAATATTTATCAAAGGAATAAGAAAAAGATAGAGCAAGATCATGGGTTTGTCTTCTAAGCCACATAGGGATCTCAGGGGCACCTGAGAAGAAAAGAAAACTACAGGAAACTGAACTCTTTCCAGTAGATCAATACACAATTGATGCCAGCACGGCAACTTGGAATTAATGGGCAGAAGAATTTTATAACTATTCCTCCCATTTAAAACAAAGTAGATCCATTTTTAAACAATAATCAAACCCAGGAATTTCAGCCTTGAAACCAAAAAATCTTCAGCTGAACATTTTTCTAAAAAAATGCCACTCAAGTGAAATTATTTATTTCCATACAGCCAAGGGGAACTGGATAATGGAGCGCTTGGGATAGGTTCCACTCCTGGAGGAAAAAAAACCCTACAGATTTGTTCAGGTAGCCTGAGCAGCATTTTTCACATGGACTACTCTAGCAGCTCTGCAACCTAATGAGGCACTGTGTGAAATGCACTGTGATGGGGAGTTCAGAAGGTAAAAAGGAGACTTTGTACACCTGGAATTTAATCTTGAAGCAGTCTTTTACCTCAGCAGATGCAAGTGGCCAGCTGTTGGCAGATTCATTTATTCCTCTCAATTCTTTGTTATAGTCTCTGGAAAGTGCTACAAATGATACACACTTTAGTCTATTTGGGAGCCCACTTTAAAATCCCAGACAAGAGAAACAGCTGGAGGGACAGTATTGTGAGGTACTGAGACAGGAAATGCCTCAGACTGGTTATCATTCAGGATCAGGGCTGACATTCTCATAATGGCTACCTCAATCCATAAACAATGTGGTTTTATAAAACCCATCATTTTTTTTACATCTTCTTCGCATCCCTGCTTCCTGCGGCTCTGAAATGGACAAGTTACACATGTACCTTTTGGTCAGATGCTACATGGTCTGGGTAGGCAAGACTGAGCCTGGTCTCCAGGTCAAAGCCGTCCAGAGAAGGCAGCATTGCCCCACAGTCTCCTTATCTGGGGGAGGAGATGCACCCACAGTTCTGCTGCTCTTGCAAGGCTCTCTGTGCATGGAAGCACTGTCCTTCCAGCTGTCACTGAGCTCCATCTGCCACCGTGGTTCCAGGCACATAACCTGTCCCTGGCTCCTCAGCACGCTGCCACAGAGCTGCCCTAACTGCAGGATCAGGGAATCACTCCCTGACTTCAGCTGGGATTTTCATCCCCTCTAACACACTGAAAAGAGGTCAATGAGCATCTGGTTCATAATCTGTAACCACCAGAACTCTGTCAATTCTCTTTTTACAATTCCTCAAGATTCCTTTCTTCAGGTAAAATAGGACAAACCTTACTTCTTCATAATAGTGCCAGGAAGTTTACTCAAATATTACACATGCCTTGTGGAATGTGGTATATGGGAAAGAATTTCAGTCCTTTCAATCTGTGATCTTGCACACCTCTGCCTTACTATTATTTTAAAGAGTATCATAAAATTGCAGAAACACCTGGAACTGCGTTATGATGATAGAAACGCTAGTAATGCAATAAAGAGTAGTTTGAAGAGCAGTAGTCTATATTTTGGAAGGAATAAAAATAAAGATTTTGATGCTTGTTATAAGTGAGAAACTGCTGGAGTTCAAATCAGAGTAGAAGAAAAAAAGGATAAAAAAATAATTTTCAAGGTTAATCTTTGAGGATGTTTGTTCTAAAACAACTTAGATAATGCCTAATACTGTTATAATACTTAAAAGTTTAGCTAATATTATTTTTAAAGTGTGAAATTTCCTGATTATAAATCTCTATTAAAATAATATCAGTTACTATTTCTTTGCTTTTCTGTGTCATTGAGTGATGAAGCATTAATGGATTTGGGTGGGTTCGGAAAAGCTGTAGGCCCATATTGTCACCCTTTTCTCATGAGCTCTAAAATAAGTATACAGTATATTTTATAAGAAAGAGTCTGAAATTTCTTCCTCTAATTCACAATATTGAGAAGATATTGAGAAGTGAGCCAAATCTGTGCCAGTCATAATACAGATCTGACAACTATGAGAACAGAAAGACCTACAATGAAAACTTAAACCCAGGAATAATTTCCCTGTTCAGGGGACTTCAAGGAAAGAAATTCTTTTACAGATAAATACCAGGAAATAACCAGAAAAGAAAAAAGACTTCCAAATATTAATTTTTTATTTGAAAAAACATTTCTGACTTGATCACTGTTCAGTTGGAAGTTTTGTTCCATGATCTCAAAATATTGATGTGAGTAGAATGTATTGAAAACTTTCAAGGAAGGAAAAAAAAAGCAAAGCCCAAAATAAAAACAAAACAAAACAAAAAAAACCCCAAAACAACAACAATAACCATAACAAAAACAACAAACAAACAAACAAGATAAAACAAAACAAAACAAAACAAAACAAAAAAGAAGTTATCTTCTTTTGTCAATATCTTTCAATGTCTTTTGATACTTTCTGGAATAATTTATGTTTCATAGCTAGTTTTGTTAGTTTTATTTTTTAATGAATAAAATTTCTGACTGTATTCCATTGGAAATATTGCAGTCATAATGAAACACAGTGAAAATCACATCTTTGTAGTTGTCTTTATTCTTCTCTACTATGGTGACATACTATCTTTCTGCATGTTCAACCAGAACCAGACCTCTAATTTACTAGTAAGGCACTCTTTGAACATAATTCAGAAATATGATCTTTAATGTAGAGATATATTTAGTCACACAGTGAAGATGTAATAATTATCTTTTTAAATTAAAAATCTGAATATATAAAAAATTATCTAGACTTTCTTATTGTCATTAAAACAGTGGTAGTTATTGGCATGCATTTGTAGCTTTCCAGTTAGAGTTGAACAAAATAAGGTGTTCCTTTCTGAAAAATTGTGAGAGTATTAAACTTTTCTTAGTCTAAGACTACACAAAAAAGACAAGTTTCAGTGTTTCAAATAGGTTTTTTCTTCATCCAGTATCCATTTCTTTCCAATTTTTTAGTGAAACAACAAATCCTACTTCCAGACTCTTTTTTTTTATTTTTATGTTCTTATATATCAGCCAATGATACAAGTTAATAGTTATCAATTAATCTAAAATCGATTCTTAAGAGCCCAAATAAATCAAGAAACAAACTGAACATATTATTGGAATTAAATAAAAGGTCTTACAGAGCCAAATTTTCATAGAAGTTTAGTAATTCTTTTCCTTTTGTATTTAAAATTACTATCATTTTGCAGAAAGATACCCCAATATTCATCAAAGACAAGAACTTGGTAAAAATTAGGAAGAAGCGTTCCTCATACTGTACTAGGGGGTAAATCAATTGTAAAATAAATTGTTTTATGTGTTCCAAAAAGGATTTGTTTCACCATGTGGTGGACATTATTTCTTTATACAAAATTTCTGTGTTTACACCATCTTTCGGGTTCCACTGTCATTGAAAATATCAAATTACTTATTCATGTGTCCTTGACAAAGTCTTTTGTATGAAAAAAGACAGAACAATATCTTTTTTTACTGTTTTGAGAAAAGAATTGTAAACTCTTACAAAATAAAAAGATGAAAAAAATAAAGAAGGAAAAATTAATCTTGATCTTTTTTATCTGAAATTTTAAATGAGAAAGCTGTCTCTTCCTGAAATGAGCTAGTTTTTCTGACAGTGTTCCAACTGAGAATTCCTCCCCCAGGTTACATTATGTCTCAAGTTGCCCTTATTGGAAAAAGCACTTTCTTGGTGGAGTATGTTAATTTTATAGCTGTTTTCCATAGCTGAACTTTCCAGGAAGCCTAAATATATTTAATCTTTCTTATACTTCCTTTCATAATTATTTCTTCCTTATTCAAAAGCATGCTTGGAATGTTTCTCACTAGTTGAAGAACTGTTTCACCTCTCCACAGATATATAAATACCACTTATTTAGTCCAGGTCCTTCTCACGTACCAGACTCATTAATTAACAATTGCTTTACACAACAATAGTAAAATCCTTCTTTTCCCTTTCTCTTGGCGACTCAAGTACACATTTATTTGTGAAGTGTGTCCATGTCCTGAACCGTCATTTGCATCACTATGAAATTTCACAGCATCTTTGTGTGCTGGTTTTGTGCTGGGATAGAGTTACTTTTCTTCACAGTACCTATGGTAGGTTATGTTTTGGATTTGTGCTGGAAAGAGTGCTGGTAACACAGCGATGTTTGAGCTATTGTTGAGGAGCACATGAACAGCATCACGTGCCCCTCAACACTCTTCTGTCTCTCATCACACCCCACCAGGAGGGGGTTGGGGGTGCACAAGGAGGTGGGAGGGGCCACAGCCAGGACAGCTGACCCCAAATGAGCCAAGGGTTAACCCATATCATATGGCATCACACTCAGCATATAAAGCTGGGGGAAGAAGAAAAAAGGGGGAACATTCAGAGTGACAGAGTCCTGGCTGAAGACCTGCCTGCCCAAGGGAAGTGATGAGTGAATTCCTTGTTTTATTTTGCTGGCATGTGTGGCCTCTGCTTTACCTATTACATTGACTTTATCTCAACCCATGCGTTTTCCCATTTTTGCTCTTCTGATTCTCTCCCCAGTCCTGACTGCGGGGAATGAGCGAGTTGCTGTGTGGGGCTTAAGTTAATGGCTGGGGTTAAACCATGGTGCTTTGTATTAACAGCCAAATGGGATATAATCAAATAGTTCATTACTGTTTGGTTTTCTGGGTTTTTTTCAAGATCGAATATGATTGTAACTAGCTTACAAATATAACTGTGAAAAGGCTGACCTTTCCTCCAGCAAAACGATTGTAATATTTTCATAGAGTCTGCAGTTATACTAATTAAATTGTTTCTCTTGCACTCAAGATGCTACTGTAGCTATTTCTTAAATGTTTTCATAATCTGTAAAAACTATTCATAAAAGTTTCATGCCATATGTGTATTTTTGTTCTTTTTGGATAGTTGTAATATTGGTCTACATTTTTTGCATGATTTTCTGTTCCAATACAGCAGTTTTGCTGAGCAGCTGAACAATATTTAGTTAAGTGATTTTTTCCCCAGCCCAATCAGTCACTCATATTGTTTCTCTTGAACACAGATATCTCCTTCTAAACGGTTTTATTCTTTCATGTGCTTCTGTTGCTGCAATCCATATTTCTCATTTAATCCCCTCCATTACAACACTGTCTTGTTTTTCTTCCAGCATCTTGCTTCATTCTTTTCTGAATTCTGGGAAAGTCTTAAATTTCTATCAAGTCCAAACAGGAGCTGACCTGAATCAGAATCATCTTTTTCCAGCTTGTAGCTAGGATTACCACAGTACTTTTTTACTGGTTTAGGGATTTCAAAAACCATCCAACTTTACAAGGGCGAATTTAAACTAGTTCCAGTCATGTATCACATTCCTCAGGGTTCTACCTTCAAGGCAGCCACTGTTAACATTGACCTACGATGCTCATATTCTTCCTGTCCCTCTGTTTTTACTTAGACACTTTTGTTTGTCACTCATCTGCTCTACTGCCAGCATAATGTGCTGTTCCAAATGGATGGTTATGGAAAACTGCAAGCTTACAGTAAACAGTAGCACTGCAGCATTTATTAGAGCAAACAAGAAGCAAATGAGCAATGAAAAAACTTGCCAAAGAAGAAGCAAAGGGATCTTTTCTTACATCTGTACTCCTAAATGAAACAGAAAAGTGACATGAATCATGTTTAAACTCATGTCCACACTGCTTATAGCTAGCAGCATTTGAGGCAGACTGGCCACATCCACATCACCTTCCACCCCTCTCACAACTCTCTATGATGCACGTGTGATGTGGAGACAGAATAATTGTTTCCTGCTTTCCAGCTTGAAATATACTATCAGATTTAAGGTGCAGCACACAAGAGAAATTACTTTAAGACATGAACCAGTGTATTTGGGGTTATGGATGGAAATGGGATGGCAACAAATGCAAGGATTTCTGGGATAGAACTGGATGACTACAGAGGGAACCAAATCTAGCACAGGAGTTGAATCTGGCATGTTTTCATCCCTCATCAGGAGTCTGAACTGGAAATGTGCTGGCACAGCCAAATGGAAAGCACCCAAGTGGGGTGAGCGATGTTCAGGACTTAGCCTAGGCAGTGAGAGATTGAGCCCTTGGGCTCTCTTCTTGGACTGCTTTTGTTTTGCTCTGTAATCAGGACTCTTGGCAGTCTGCTCATTCTGCCTCTTGGTTCAAAGCAGAAAATTATTGTCTCTTAAAGGCATCACTCATTAGTAGATGAGCTACAAGTACATCCCCCCTCTCTGTGCTTTCTTTCTCCCTGGACCCGTTCATCTTCCACTCTGCTCTATGAAGTGACCCAGCATCTTCCCAGCTCAATGATTATCCAGATTATTTCTTAGCCTGATGTTTTTTGGTAGCATTAAAAATGTAAACTATGGTTTATGAATATCTCTGGCCATCTCCAAAATGAACCCTACAACTACTATGAATATGTTTGAAACAATAAAATCCACCCTTTTTCCCCAAATGCTTACCTTTAGAGTTCAGAATAATAACATGTTCTGGAACAGATACAAGTAGTTTTTTATATTTCATACTGGTTTGGCTTCTTTATTTAGTACACAGAATAATTCTGGGGCATTCTGCAGCACAAAATTCTCACTATTTGAGATTGACACTTTCAGAACCATTTACATTCAGCTTTCAGCATCTTTTTATATCAGTATGGAAAGTGTTGGATCTTCTTGTGAGTTTAGGCCTCCTGGTTTTACTAGTTACTGGATAGGGTATTAGCTATAAGGCATTTTTGCAGGGTCATCATGTGAAAATGACCGTGTTGAATATTTTTATTCTTGAAATTTAGAAAATTGAAACAATTTTATAGATTGTTAGTTTCCGGTTTTCCCTTTCTTGACCTTAAGTAAGGTTGAGAAATTGGCTTATTGCAGCCACAGCAATGCAGTTGTCTTTGTTGTGTTTTTCATAATCAGGCCTTTAACTTGGGAAACATATGATCAAAACAGAATGTAGGAAATTAATTATTGCTGATAACCCCAAATGTTCAATATGCCCACTGATGAAGAGCTTCAATGTTTATTTACATGCCCATTTTTTCTTCATGTTTCTATTTAGTCCAGGGTCGTGTTTCAATCCCCAATGTTAGCTTAAACAAAATCAGCTCCATTGCTCAGAAGCTTAATTACCCATAAATTGTTTCCTGTGTATTTTTTATTATGATATTAAAAAATAACTCTTTTTATCCCAAGCATAAACACCTCTTGTCTGTGCTTCTCTAAGAAAAGCAAGGACAGATGATGGAAGCTATCTGTTCTTTAAGTGTGAAAACTCTTTTTTTTAAATCTGAGAAACATCAACAGGATAAAGAAAATATTTTCAAAGCATATTTAACTTTATTTTCAACATGGTTTGAAAATCATAATTTCTCAAAGACTCACCTATTTCCTCCATTCACTCCTGCTACCATGTTGAAGCCTGAGTTCCTGCAGCAAAACACAAAGCATCACCTGAACTGCTCTTCAAAATGTCTCTCAGTGTTTTTCAGGGTTTACCTGAAACCCTGCTCCTTGTGTTGTAGGTGTCCTCCTTGAAATTCAGGTACATGCTGCTACTATGAATTAGTGTGTGGAAGTGGTTCAGGATCAGAAATAAAATGCTATTAAATTAAATGCTGCCTGCATATTAGCCTGTGGGTAATTTATTTTATTGAAGCTGATTTTTTTTCAATATTAAATTTTTTGAGCCAGGCTCTGTTACAGATGTTCCCAATTGCAAATTCTCTCTTGGCTAAAAGACAGCAGTATCCATGAAGCTTGACCACATTCTGACAGTCATATCACAAAAATCATCATGAATAAATAAAGAAGCTGTAGTTCCCCCTTCAAGAAAATCCCCTTTTCCTTTCATGAGGTGAGTGAGGTCTAATGCATTCAATTTTTAATACTGGCCGATTTTTTCTCTTGGTTGCTGCTTAAGTCCTTTTCTTTGTTACTAGATCTAATCAGTCAAGATAGAAAATGTGCAGAAGATAATACATGGCAAAGTGAATTTTTAGAGACTTGGAGTGTGAATTCTCTCGATAGAGTACTTCAGTGTCTGGAAAAAGAACTTTCTGATTTTAAGAATGAAAATAAAGCCCAGCAACTATAAACAGTGCCAGCATTGTCTTTATGACAGTAATTTTATATGTCTTGCATAGTTCACAGCCACAGACTTTCACAGATTTCATAAAGTTTGTGGTCTTATAGTGCGGAATCATCAGGTTGCACCACTTTTGTTAAATTCTTCTGAAGAATAAAGGTCTAACTGCATAGAGCTGATAGGGGGTTACAGCTATTATGGACTTAATTTATCTATTTTATATTTAATACACTTTTCTTTTTCAGCAAGATTTTTATTTAATGTTCTGGTCACAGTGATCTCTGTCTCCAAGGACATGTTGGTTGAGAGTTCATTGTTTAAAGAGAGCTGTGCTTGTGGGAGGTTCCTCCAGTAAGTCATCTATGTACTGCTGATTTTCTTTTGGTTTTTTTTTTTTCCTTCTTTTCCCCAGATTATTTCTATATCAAAGTGTCATGATAGCTAGATCTGTCTAAACTCCCTTAGCAACCCTCTTCCCACCAACAGTCTTCATCTCTCTTACTGGGGTAAGGTAAATGCCGATTCAGAAAGGCAAAGTCAAGGACACAGAGCAGAGTTTTTCTCCACATAAAAATGCTATTTTAATGAGACCTAAATTTGAAATCCAGACAGTAATTAAAAAACAATGATAACATGCTAAGCAAATTTGTGCATACACAAAACTAGTCAGAAGTATGAACACTTGACATTTAAGGCTGATTTTACTCCATACATCATTTATCGTGTTCTCATACTTAATAGTTACACATTTTACTTAAGAATGGAGCATTTCAGTAGACAGCCAGCCCAGGAATTATCACATATTATGCAGCTTCCATTGAAAGGAAGATCAGTGAAGACCCCAAGATATGGAGCCTTCTGCATAACAGGACCAGCCAGCGAGAAAATCATTGTTAATTGGTCATTACTGATCATGGGAATAGTCCTACAAGAATTTGGGAATAATTACTGCCATCTACAGTACAGTGTAAGAACATTGTCAGTTCCTGGACAATGGATTTTGTGCCACACCAGTCACATTTTTTTTTTACAAATCACTAAGTCTGTAGATTGATGAGACAATTTTCATTGGTGTTGAAAACTGATCAGCACTAAATGGAAGTAATTGATTGGAAAGATTTTAGGGGAAAGTCTATAAGCTTTGAAACACTTTTTTTTGCTTAATTGTCTCTGTTCTCAGTATGGCCTAAGACTATTAATCTTTAAAGCAAGCTACAATGTTACTGCCGTATGTTATTGAAAATGGTTTTTCTTTAGACCAAACCTTGTAACACCAGAGTTCACAATCACTGTTTTTTGTAACAATGGGGGAAAAGAGAATTCGGGAAGTATCTCTGGTTTACTGACGAGGTTTCTTATTTGTAATAAGTTGATATTTAAGGAAGCAGATACAGAAATAGTGCTTACATTTTCTGATTTCCAGTGAGATTTCCAATTTCAATCAAAATTACATTGATAACTTCTTTGCTTTAAGCTTATTAAATTCTATGATACTCGTTCAGATTTTTGTTCCTATGGGCTCAAGGGAACCAGCATCTTATCTCATTCATTCAAGGATTATAAGATTCAAATTTAGAAGGCTGAATGCATTTTAATAATAATGGAATGTCACAAAAGAATTTATTTTGATGGGTTTTCACAGCTTTTTCTTTAATTAAAAAAATCCTTTTAATGCTTTTCACTTTGAGTTTAGCTGCAATAAAAAATCCTTTTATTACTTTTTTATATTCAGAAAAATTATTTATGAAGTATTTATTAAGTTTTCCTTAGCAAGACAGTTTCTTTTGTTTTAGGAAATGGACTTAGACTTGTATTTGTGTATCAAAATATGGGGATTTGGAGTTGCCTTTTAATTTTCTTCAAAACTATTTTCATTATTATTGTAACTTATTTTTATACATTAAAAAAAAAAAACAAATAAACAACCCAGGCATCAAACAGGACAGGACACCACTATTTTTTTGCGTTTTTGGTACAAGGAAACAACAAACACACTGTTTCTTGCCTGAAAAATGCTTACAAACCTTCCAAAGAAGAACCTCATTGGATTCTAAACTATACAGAAGCCAGGGCTGATAGAAGAAACAGTGTCATGCCAGCACACATCTTCTGGGCAGCTGTCTGAAGTCAGGCAAAATCTGTGGAGATCTTTGAATGTTTAGGAGTTAATGTTCTACAAATCAAAGAATTTTTAAGAATTTCTGATTTTAAAATCGCATGTCCTGTCATTACTTCTGGAAAAGGGAAAAAGGCTGCTTGGATAAGTATGAGTCATGCACTTTTAGCAACAATCCTGGAAAAATGCCAGGAAAGGCTAAAGGCTGAAATGGATAAGTGATTAAGAAGTGTTAATGGAATTTTAATGATTATGCAGCTATATATAGATGAATATGTATGTGTACAGTATAAAATTTCTGGTTTAAAATAAATCTGGAGAAGCTTATTTTTTTTTGTTTTCTTCCTCACAGAAAGAGGATTTGTTAAAAGAAATAATTTTTGATAACTTGGAATAGCAGAGGGACCATATTGGAAATCAAATCTCTTGAACAAGATTGTCTCTTGATGGTCTGTTCCTGTCTGGGTGGTGTCCTAGCTTTGGCCAGGACCTGGAGGTTATTCTACACCACCTCACATCATTGCTGGGAGCAGGGGGAAGAGGCTCTGGCTTCTGAGAAGGGCGTGACTTCCAGTCAAAAAATGTGGCAGCTTTGTCTCGGGGTTCATATGAGTTTTGTTGCATGTGCATCACTCTCTCTTTTGTACACTTTTGTTATTAATGTTCTTGCTGTTACTTTTCATTTTCTTGTTCTGTGATTTCACATTTTATGCTTCCAATTCTTATCTCCAGCCTAATGGAGAGCGAAATGGGAGGGGAAGAGGGGAGCAAGCTAGCAGCAGTGTGGTTTGGACTCTCTGGGAGAACTAAATGGGGGAGCTCCATTCCTAAACCATGACAATGGTGACAAGAGTTCCTCTGAGGATCCTTACAACAGTACTTTCAAGTGGAATAAGTGAGGTTAACCTAGACTTCTGCTCACTCCTTAAAATCTAGCTGGACTGTAGTCCTACTACTCAAGAATAAGCATGGATCATCACTGTTGAATGTCTTAATCTACATTCAAAAAGTCTCTTAATTTTCTTAGCAAAGCACAAGAGGTTATCCTCGTGACAATTTCTACATCTTCAGGAATAGTTTCTACAGACCATTTACAAATGTTTTTTCTCTGCACAATCTGATATTTTTGCAGCAGAAAGCACTTGAGAGAATAATGGTCAGATTCCCCACCAGGACGTTAATCAACACTTTTAAGGATATCAGTTCGTTTAAGCACAGCAGGAGCTGCCTGAGAAGAATTTACAGGACACTCTGAAAGTTCCAGAAGGAGTGCTCCTGCACTGATAACTCGAATACTTTGTTGTGAAGGTGACTGGGGTTTCAGTCACTGCAATCACCTGGTTTCAAGTCAATGCATTGTCTCATCTATGATAATGACTATCAGAGGATTTCCTGACAACCCAGGGAATTCACATCTTAAAGGCAGACACACAGAGACACAGCCCTCATACTGAGCTGCATCACAGCTGTGAATAAAGAACAAATTTGAATTTTGTATTTATAAGTGAAGTTCCAGAGTCCTTGCCACAGCACAGTCAGCGGTATTGCTGCAATACCTTAAATTTCATTTTCAAAACTCATATTACTGAGTCCTGAAAATTCTGATAACAAGAACACTGCTACAAAAAATCAGTGAGCCTAGAATAAATTTAAAACACACAAACTGTTCTAATGATAGATCAAAATCTTTCATTTAGAAATTGTGTTTTGAGATTATCTATTATGATTATGCTCAGATTCCTTTTTATATTGCAAACTAACTGGGTCAATATTTTTATAAATAATTTTGAATTGAATAATATTAGTTATACAAGCATTTTTAATCATGTAGTAACATAAGCTCAACTGAACAAATTGTATTTTAAATAGAGCTTTGACATGACTAGCAACTTCATGTTTGTAAGGACTAAAATTTCAATCTTCATAATATAATTTTACTCTAATTCAGAACAAAGTTAAGATATTTCAAAGCTTCCAGCTAAAGTTAATTGCTGCTGCCTTCTCAGTTCTAAGAAACTATTGACTGCCTCAGAACCAGCAAGTCAAATAGAAGCTGTATCTGTGCTGGAAATGAAGTTAAGTATTGGAAATTTCAAGGCTTCTAACATCCTCCCCTTCTGATATCTTTCAAAGAGACGTACTGGGAGCCTGAGCTCTTCCAATGGCCTGCCAAATGGAGGAACCAGGCAGAGGTGGTAAGAATTCCCAAAATATATCAGGTGTTTTGTCGACGCCATAGCCTTGCAGAATATTTCACTATTGATCAAATGACAATATCCAAAGAAAGATTCTTTTTTGAAACATTCATGATGATTGACACAAGGCCAGACATCAAGGGAGGGATTCATCTGACAAATTTAGACATCCACAGTGTACGTATCTTTCTGTCTGTGTGGGTAGATGTCTAGATTCAGTTTGTGGTGAATGGGACCAGATGGATAGAGTTGTAATCAGAAATTTCTATAGTGTGATTTAGCTGCTTAAAGCAAACATCATGGACAAAAGTTCTTATTTTAAAAATCACTGGTAGATGATAAAATTAAAATGTTTAAGATTTTTAATCAATGATTGATAGAATACAAGATACATATGAGGTGCTCCAACATAGAGAAATGACAACTCTGGAGTGCACTAAGGGGGAATTTCTTGGAAGAACAATTAAATTTCTTTGATTGGCATAAGGGAAATCAAAATCTGGATACTGTGGTCTCTTCTATTCTGGAGCTCTTTTTGGAAAAGAATATTGAAAAATAGGATTGAACTCAGAAAAGAAATGCATCAATATTTTATGGTTTGCTCTGTTAAGGAAGATTCCTGTCACGTGATTGGATATTGGATCTTAAGGTGAAGTCCTATGTAAAAGAGGTCCAAGGAGAGTTCACTGGAGATTTCTGTGCCTGTTTCTAAATTACAAAAGATTCAGTGTGTTTATACCAGATATAAAACTTTTTATTGCACACATCCCTATTAGGGAATAAATATGGTAGCATTTGCCTACTAATATTGATTTTTGTCTACATTGTCTGTTATCAATCTCAGACCACAGTTAATATGTGTGATTTTATCAGCATTGAGCCTATAACTACTAACACATAAACAAAAAGGTCTTGTATAAAGCTTGTGAGGTTTTTCTTGTCAATGTATCTGAGTGCCTATAACAATAAAATGCTGTTAAATATTTATATTAAATGACTAGAAATTACTTGGTAGACCATCATAGATCAAACCAAATAATGCAATCAAACAAACAAACAATGCAAAGAAAACAAAGAAAACACAAATTTATCTTACCTAATCTGATTTAACAAGATTTAATTGAAGGAGGTAATGTTTTTAATATATATATATTATATTATTTTATATTAAACATTAATTAAATACTTCCCTGATATCTTTTTCCATCAAGCAGCTAAATAGCTGCCTTTTTTTGGGCACATGTTCCCTTTTTTTCTCACTGTCAGCTGATCTAAGACACAGTCTTCGATGTCAAACACAGCAACTTTTTCCCTTTCTCATTGGCCTTGGGTTTTTGAGTGTTTTTGATGGGTTTATTAAACAGGAGGTCATTAACCCTGAAACCATGAAGATGGTCGTTACAATCAGCGATGTAATATATAATAAATTCACCTGGATAATTTTTTCTTGCAAGCTATGCCTTCTATGCCAGATCTGGAAATGTTTTTAGATTGTCAGAATCTGCCACTCTGTTCTGCATCTTTTCTTCCTCTTTGTCAGCCTAGATGTGAAAAGAACTGGAACCTACCAGCTATATTATTTACTCTTTTTAAAAGCATTAAGCTGGATCTCTAAAGCAACAGGATTCATGTTTTTTTGTTGAGCTTCACTTTCACAGCTTTCACAGCTTTCTTTTTCAGTGTAAAATTTAGACAAGAGGCTAAAATCATAATGAAAAAGTCACTCTGGCTTCTCTTTTTCCATAGAATGACCAGGTTTTATGTTAATAAAAATGTACACATCTGTCATGAATGATTGGATGCATCAGTTTATCCTCTTTGTAAAGAGATTTACTTGGTAACTCTAAGGAGAAAGACGCTGAAGTTAATTGCATGAAAATATAGCCACCTGGGAATTAGAGAAATGTTATAATCCTTTCACTACAGCAAATTAAATATCACCCTTCAGAAACTGCAGGACTCCATGCTGTTAGATTAAGAATTCTGTAGTTGTAATTTATTAGCATTTAGGAAAACTACTAATCAGAATATGATGGTTTGTAACTTAAGTGTATGTGATGACATTAATGCATGAGTTAATTATTTTTGGTAGTAATCCCTTCTTTTTTATTATAAGTGGATTTCATATTTGAATAAGTGTTTCAATTTTCAAAAAATAGTCCAAATGCCTGATCCTTTTCTGTTCTACCTATAACAATACTTTCATTATATTTTTTTGCTACGGTTGGTATTTATCACATAAAGCAGTATTGTTCACTGACACCCAATAAAACACCTCATCCACAGCACTCTGTTTTACATTGCTCTGAAGAGCTTACAAGTGAAGGCAAGAGACAACCACAGTCACACAACGTGGTCTAGCAGTGGAAGGCAATAGCAGTAAGATGTTCTATATGACAAAGCACCATAGGGTTCTATGCAGTGGAGACATCTCTGTCTGAACTGGTCACCCAAGATCATTTTAAAGTAAAAAAAGAGAAAAAGGATAGTTAGAACAAGACTCATACTAAGGCACACATCATAGATCAAATTAATTACATAGTAATTTTTTTCATTGGTTCTAAAAAAATTTTGGGTAACTACATCAGATAAAAACATCAACAGTTGACTGAAATTAAATCCTATCATTTCTGTTCAATCACTGACAAGTCTATTTAAAACTATTTTAAATAAGAAACTGAATAGAAAATAATTTGGCTTTGTGGAATGTTACAGATCTTCCAATTGCCAAATTAGATACCAAATATCTAATTGATGCCTGGCAGACAACACCTGTGTTTTGGGCTTAAAAATTGATTCTTTCTTGAGAGGTAGTTAAAAATCATCATAATCAAGGAAAATTGAGTGGCTGAGAGGAATTTTCAGTGCAAAAAAAGTCTCTGAATAGAGAAAACAGGTTTGAAAAGGAAAGAAGGCATGAAACTTCTGCAGCAGTTCTCAGAGACTGGAAATTATCTCCTCTAGTTTTACACCTGAGCTAATCAAATTAGAAACCTTACATAAGAATTCAAGGGAAATAAACTGGCACTTTTATTTGTCTGATTTACTTAAGATGTCTGGCATATGTTACGTGATACTTGTGACATTTTTTTCCTAATGACTAACAGTCTAGAAAACCACAGCACAGACATCAGGAGTTAAACTACTTGTAAACAGTTTATTCAGGAAGAGACATGAAAGAAAATGATAGAAGTGTAACACAAGTGCCTTGTAAGACCAGTAAGATGTTTTCAAATTTCTCTCCATGGGAAGCAGTTTGATGGTTAAACACCACTCTTTGTAAATCTAACAGAATCATAAATGTTTAAGATCAAAACTGAAACATCTTTTTGATGAAATACTATCCCTCTTCTTTGATACTACCTTCTGATAAATATAAATGGGAAAAAAAAACAAACAAATAAAAAGCTTTCAGCAGGAAGGTTCAGTCTGATTGCAGGTTTTTTTCTTCTTCCATTTTCTAAATCAAGATTGCTATTTTCTCTGCTCTTTCTTTTGGGGATTTTGTCTTTCCTGCTACTGATTGTAAGGGGACTCTGTGGTATATATATCAGCTACTTTTCCTGTAACATTTAAGAAAAATAGCAACCCTCTAGAACTTTGGTAGGAAATTGCTATGAAGCATTTGAAGACAGGAAAAAGGCTTTGAATAAGGCAAAATGTTTGTTAAAACTTCAGGATTTGGTAGATTGTAAAAGAAAAGCATATTCAGGCTCAAGGGGATATTAGAAGATCTAAGAAATATTGCTGGCAAAACTTCTGTAGCTGTATAAACACCATATTTCAGCAGAAAAGACATGAAATATGATAAAAGGAATAAATGAGAAAAGGGCCAAGTCTTTTGCAATACCTACTTTAATTAAGGGTGAAACCACTGTTGATTCACATGTACAGAAAGTTAACATGCCAGGTGGGAGCTCTGCTAATACTCATGATAGCTATAGATTGATTTTATCTACACTAGAAGAGCTTTTATTATGTCGTTATTTTTTTGTTCAATTTTTTTTTTCCTTTTGAAGCATGTAATTACATTCTGAAGGGCTTACACAAGAGTGTTAGTGCTATTGTGTAGGTTTTCTGGTTAATTTATTTGGGTTATTTATCTCCTGTAATATTTTTCATGAAATATAAAAACTGTAGAAGGTAAGAGTTGGAATAGTTTCGTGAATTTACCTATCATTGTTTGATGATATAAAAGCAAGAATTTTTGTCTTCTTTGGTCATCTTCAGAACTGAAGAATTGTTGAATTGTTTACTTGGGTTTTTTTCATTAAGAAAATGTTACATGTATAAACTTCAATATTTTCTGTAAAAGGAAATCAGATTTTATTTCTAATGACATAAATTCTTTGTTAAACCATATAGTTCAGTTAAAAGCAGAATACTATTTTTTGGAATTTTCTAAGTTCCTTTTAAATTCCCTACATTTCCTCAAGAAATTTTTTTCTGATTTGGTTGGATTCATCTATCTTTGTTCAGAAATGCACCCCTGTATATGTGTTTATCATGCTGTCATTATGATATAAACAAATTAGTTAGAAACCAGGATCATGACTTTTCAAGCTACTTGAATATTCTGCAGCACTAGGTGTGTATTTTGTAGGAAAAAAGGAAGATCTTTCTTCCTACTTGTCAGAATGCCTTTGTTTCTTTCATTTTTTTGTATAACCTTGTTGTTCACTGAGGCCCCAGGGAACGTTGAAGCTAATCCCTGTGAGAGGAAGAAATTGGTCTGACTGCTGCTGATTACAAAGCTTTGATGATAGCAATTCAGACAGTTTTTAATCCACCTCACCATCTCTTTTTCTAACCTGTACTTTTTCAGTTTGCCTATGACGATTGTTACTGAAGATGGTGTCAAAACCCTTGCTAGTCAAGATAAACAATATTCACTGTTCCCTTCTCATGCACCAAGACAGTCTCATCACAGAAAACTATCAGGCTGATTTGGCCAGATATCCCCTTTGTACCTTTCTTTCCTTTATGGGTCTGGAAATTATTTCCAGGAGGTTTTGCTCCATCACATTCCCAAGGATGAGGTGAGGCTGCCAGGTCTGCATTTCCCTGAATCCACATTCTTTGCCTTCTTGAGGTAGGGACAACATTTTCTTTCTTCCAGTCCTCAGCAGTTTTTCCAATTCACAGTGACCTTTCATAGGTGACAATGCTGTCTCAGTGCCAGCTGTCTCCCTCAGCACTTGTGGGTGCATCCTGTCAGGTCATTTGGACTTATGTCTGTCCAGTGTGTTAAAATGTTCCCTAGTCAGATACCTTTCCATGAGGGCGTCTTCCTTCACTTCCTTCAGACTTTCTCTCTTGTCTCAGAGATGTCATACCCATGAGAACCAATCTTACAAGACTAAATCAAGGAAGGCATTCAGTATCTTGGCCTCAGACAATGCTTTTCTGTTCCCTCCAGGTCATCTGTCCCATCTTTTACACTTAATTTTTGTGTCTGAATTTTGCCATGAATCCTTTGTTCGACTATGCAAGTCTCATGACAAATTTACTTGGCTTCCTGTTCATCAGTACAGGCCATTCTTGAGTTGGACCAGGTGATGTTGAATATCAGCTCTTTTGGTCTCTTCTCTCCAGGGCTATATCTCATGGGATCCTTCCAAGAAAATACCGGAACAGTACAAAATCTGTTCTTCTAAAATCATGGCTTGGGATCCTGCTTTTTTCCTATTCATCAGGGAAAAGGTTCTTCAGGAAGAACCTTGTCTTCCTCACCAGGTTCTCTACAGCAGACACCCATAATATCACTGATCTTACTCTGCCTGGGTAATTCTGACCCACAAGCTCAGCTGACTCATCACCTATGCCAAGACAAAGCTCAATACAACCACACTTCTCTCTCATTTAAAGGGTGACTCCTTCTCCTTTCAGTCCCAGCCCATCCTCCCCAAAAATTCTGTATCCATCCAGGATAATTTAGTCTGGGTGAAACCTCATAAGGTCTCTTGTTCAACCTCCTGATCAAAGCAAAGCCAGCTCTGGGGTCAGAACTGGCTGCTCAGGTCTTTCCCCGCTCCAATAATGAAAACATCTGTAGGAGGAGCCTACAGAAATTCCTGGACTACCTGTTCTGCTGCTCACCTGTTGTCATGGTGAAACATAATAATTTCAAATTTAAAAAATAAAGTATATACCTTTAGTAACACTTAAAACTTTAATATGATGAATATAAACATCATTAAAGCATTAATGGATCATATTAAAATTATTCTAGTATGTCATTTGAAATAAATAAATTTCCATAAAAATATTTTAAATTCAATTAATTAATTTTCTGCAAGGATTTTGTCACACTGAAATTCTTTCCTATCTATTAAAGTGATTCCACCAATAAGATCTGTGGAATATGGTATTTTCTCAATATATTTTAGTTTCATATTGCTAAACATTGTATGTTCTTACCTCGTCCATCCTCCTTTTAGAGAAAAAGTTAATGCTATTTAAAAGAAGAGGATTTTATAACTCCATGTGGTGGTTAATACATTATTTATATGTTTTTCTCATTTTGTTTGCTGCCTTCCTTCAAGATTTACAATAGGTGCAGATGTGTCCCCCTGAAAGGAGGTGACCAGACTAAGTGAAATTACCCTCTCTTGAGAGCAGAAAGGTGCACCTCAAGGTTTCACAGATTACATGGAGACGGATGCAATCCAATCCCTTCAACAGAGAGTTTCTTTGCACAGCCTGGATCTGACAAAGAGAAACTTCCTAGAGACTAGAATATGCAGAGATCTGATGAGCTCTGTTTTAAACAAATTACTTTTGAGCCCTCTGATGAACAACTGAAATAGAATCAATGACTTCCTTATCAAAATATCTTTCTTAAATCCTCTGCCTTTCCATCTATAAATATATACTATAATCAAGAAGGTAATTAATCCAATATACCCGTGAAGATGTTCTTGCAGCTCTGTAAAGATAAATCACCTTTATCCAGAAACAACCGTAAGTAAATTAATATTTTATAGCAAGTAGGTCAAATTTGAAATGATAATTAGGCATAAAAAAACATACAGACAGACACTGCCTGCAAGGCAGTTTTTCATCATTCTTGAAAATACATCTGGATGCCCAGCTAAATCTCATGTCTACAGTTGTATCCCTGGAAAGCCTGGGTCCTGTGATCTGGACAAGTCTGTGAGGGGTTACCTCTCTAAGGGGTCTAAGCGTGATCATATATGCTCATGCAATGCATAGACAATGCATAGACAAACATAAGCTCAGCAAAATGGTAATTAAGCTCATCAAACACTTGAATTGCCCTTTCAATTGCCCCTTCAGCCTAAAGAAATCTAAGAACAGCCATGACAGGTGCTGAGAACATTTGCGCTATCCAGGCTCTCAACACCTGTGAGAGGCAGGATCAACTTTACTCATAGAGTTAAGACATTTACTGCCCGGATAAAGAAGCAGATTATCAGGGAGGGCAATTAAAGCATTGCATTTTGCTCTTGCCATCTGTTCAGGCAAGTGAAACACAGCACAGGAATACCTAATCTGTCCAAATAATTGAATTAATCTAGCCAGGGAGGCAAAATCTCCAGAGTAGCTCATTTGCCACACTAGAGATTAGCAATTTTTCACCCCTTGAGAAAGTTGTTTGGCATCTAGGCTTCAACCTCTTTGCAAAACAGCCATGCTGCTTTACAATCTACCAAAATCAACCTATAAGACAGTTAATAAAAAATGAGTTCTTTGACAGATGCAAATTTTGCTTTCAACTGGAATTGGGCTACCTGCAATATTAAAGAAGTGTCATTAAAATCGACCTGTTTCCTGTATGACAGTTAGTACATGCTGCATAAAATCCCATTTCTCCTCCCTTTCATGTGAAGTAATTGAAGCCCAAACAGAGAAGTAAATAGGCTTCTTGATGTCAGTTAAACATATCTCACCAAAACTGCTTTATGTTTTTGAACACTGAAATTGCTGGTCTGCTGAATTTTATATGTCGAGGACTCTAGAGCAGGATTTTGTCCTTTAATGAATATAGTCCTTTTTATAAAAATTATATTTATTTCTTGCTCTTAAGAGCCTGTCTATTTCAATAAGAAATCCATCAAGTGTATCTCAGTTTTGCACAGCCTCTTTTTGTTCTGGAATATAAACCTTGACACATGTAAGCAGATAGGGTTTTGAATATTTTCCAGCCCTCATATCATAACAATTACATTTCCATTGTAGAAGGAATTGGTTTATACAAAATGACAGTTGTGAAGTTTTCAGGTTACTAACAGCTTGCTAAATCTGACTGAAAGGATGTCTTTAGTCTAGCAATAGTAAGCCTCAGCAGTCCCCCAGGAGAAGGCTTATCTGTGCCAGCTTTAGAAACAGGGAAGGTGCTCTATTTCACCTCAGGTTAAGCATTTTAAGGATATATAATCCTAAAATTTTGCTCTACCTCCCATCCAAATACATCAATGCATTCACTGCATCCTACTTTCTCCTTCAACTCTACCATCTCTCTGCACTGCACTGTGGGACACAATGCTGGTTGTCTTGGAAGCCAGAAGACTGTGAAAGGACACATCGTGAAGGCTGTAAAAGGAGTTTGTCTAATTGTGCATTGATGTGGAATGAAGGGGCACAGAACAGAAATCTGTGTGCATCTGAAACAAACCACTTCTTTAAATTATTAAATTCAGTTAATTCACCTTACACAGAACTACAGATAGACCTCAACATCTTATTTAAATTTTCACTCCATTGCTTCTGACTGTGTCATGTAATTTGCCATTGGAATTTGACAGTAACCAGGTAGAAATACAGGCATGCCTAGGTATACGTTTGGTGATACTATCTGAAACAAAAATTCCCCAGCACAGCAGTATGTTTTCTGAATGGAACTTTCTTAGGTGATTCAAACTATCTGTATTGGCTTCTCCCCAAATTAAAGAAGCCTTCTCTGGGTTGTTGTTCAAGTGAGTACATTGGGATAGCTCTGTGTACTCTGGAAAAGTTGCCCGATTGACCAAAAATCAAAGTACCAAAAAACAAGTAGCTCTGCAGGGTGACTATAGGGCTACTTAAATGAGCTGCATTTATGGAAATTCAAGTAATGCAACTTAATGTGCAATGAAACATATGAGTAGTAATGGCACAGGAACAGTATTGCAGCCTTGTTCAAAATTCCTCGCCCCACATGATCGGTTCTGAATGAAGGCAGAGTCTTCTGTTACAATGGACTGGTTTTACCCACTGAGAGACGAGGAATTAAGAAAAAATGACAACATAAAAATAAAGGACAAGGACATTAGTTGTTGATACTATCTGTAGTTTTTAACTGCAGACTGAATCTCTCACATATGACTCATAACACTGGGAATATATAACAAAGGTTCTTTTAATTATTTGCCAGCAAAAGTGCATTGACTGATTTTAATTTCATAAAAGTCATTAGGTAAAAATAAACAAAAGAAAAATCCACAGAAGGAGCATTTACAAAGACTTAAACTGTGGGCATGGATGAATTTTTTTCACTCACTAAAGAAAGGCCAGCTGAACCTAAAAGTCATTTCAGTCAGCACCAAAACTACTTGCTGATTCATCTCCTATCAATTCAGAGAGCAACTTGAATGGAGGACAACAAAGGGACTAGTGACACCAGGTTGGATGGAGCATTGAGCAACCTGATCTAGTGGAAGATGTCCCTGCTCATGACAGGGGTGTTGGAGGTAGAGGATCTTAAATGTCCCTTCCGACCCAAACCATTCCATGATTCTATGACTCTATGAGTACTTGAAATATTTTTTTAAATATATTTCCTCAAGAAAAAGCAATGCTTTGTTTTATACAATGTCAAAATATTAATTTGCTTCATGAGGAAAGAATTCCAAATTAAATAAGCATTTTATAAGATGTAGGTTGGAATTTTTCTGCTTCACTAAGAAGTAAAACCAGAGTTTGAATCAAGGTGAAGCAGAACAAAAGCCTCTGAAAGGGCAAGCTATAAACAGAGGGGATGATAAGTTTCAAAGGGTTTTTTGAACAAATAATAGTCAAAGGGTAAAATGCGTAAATATGTGCAAGTCCCAGTGGAGTCAATGTGTTGTGGCTGATGCTCATATACCACTGAGAGCCTCAGACACACAAGAGCTCAAGCCAGTCCTCTAATTTAAATGAGATTGTGCAGAGAAGAAGGGCTCCAAATGAATGATTGCAGAGGGAAGATGAATACAAGTTCTGGGATCGCAGATGCTCAGCACTTCATCTTTTAAATCATATTAAATATTTCAGTCACACACATGGCAGAGATACTCTCTGTTCATTGGGAATTCTGCTAATATTTTTAATTATCGTTGAACTTCAACTACTAATAACTATTTGTCTTGCCCATTCCTTGACCCCTTGTGTGCTTGCACTGCATGCTCTGCAGTCACCATGCACCTGAACAGGAAAACTGTCTCTGGAAAGGTGCTCCCCTACCTTCTTACGGCCCCCCTTTTCAGGCACATCCTGTTACAAGTTGTCCACTTGAAAGGCCATCAGCGTTTGAGGCATAGCAATGCATTAACTCCTTGCTGACCAGGCTTCTACAGTGATTATACAGGACTGCAGGAAAAAGTGAAAATGAATAAGTTGGAAAATTCGTAATTTCTTCAGTTCAATGATTAAATAACAATCTTTTGTATGTTTCTCTTGCTAGTTTTAAATATTGCATAGCCTAGAAAGGAAATAACAAGTGGAGTCTTATGTTTAATTTTGATTTACACTAAGATTTTCAAGAAATCAAGATCGAGTTGTAAATGAGTAGAGATAAGTGGATAGCCTAGATATTGCAGGGGAAAAAAAAAAAGAAAAGATAAAATTAAATGAATAATTCTATGTTTCTGGATAAAATGTGGAATTAAAAGGTAGAGAATAATGACAGTAAAAATTTTGCCTTAATTCTAGACAGGGAATTAAACAAGGCTCTCCTGGATATGATTATCTAAATTTAAGAGGGCCTTTGGAAAAAGGAACTACAGATTAATATCCAAATACTTGCTCTGACCAATCAAATAAAACTAATGCAGTTAATTTTATTGTGTTCAGTACCTTTAAATCACGCAATCACAGGCTGGACTTGTGATATGTGCAAAATTCAATTAACTAATGCCAGTAAATTGATAAAGTTTCCCTAGAATAAAAATTATGTAAGCGACAAAAAATAATCTTAGTGTACTACATTCAATGTCGTACTAAAGGCAGAGAGAGACAGCAGAGAAGAAGGTGAGTACTAAAGGACTCTCATGGGAATCTTCATTTTGTGATTAAATAAGGCAAAGCTATTTAAAAACAAAAGGTAAAGAGCTTCATAAAATATTCATAATTTTTATTTCTGCTCCAGGAGAAAATTTCTTTTTTTTTTTTCCAAAAACCTAAATCTTCCTCAACTAGTGACTGGTTTATTATAGTTCTTGGCTATCCTATCTCAGAAAAAAAAAAAAAAACAAGATTTAGAGAGTAGCTAAAAAAGTGTCAAAAATTGAAATCCTCTAGTATTATGATACAGACTATTTTACATACAAAGATCAAGTACATGTCATTTTTCTATAACCTGAAATGATTAAAAAAATATATTAAATGGAACAATCTCTTTTTGTATCCAGTAAAACTTAATGAATAGGAAAAAAATGAAATGGATGTAAGCTTTTACTTATTCAGATGCTCTCAAACTTTGTTCTGGCATGGCCAGAGATAAAGAGCAAGGCTGATGTTTTTGTAGTCATTCTCTCTGAAAATAGAACATGTTTACTGTGAACAGAATGACATTGTTTGCTGACTTCTGTAATGCTGCTCTTGCTTGAGAAAGGAGCAAACATAAAAGGAAAGTGGAATTGTGTTTTGGTTCAGAGAAGTGGACTAGCAAACTGTGTAAATATGATGCACTGTTTGTTTAAAGAATTTCTGATCTATAAACACACAAGGCTAAACCCTCGTATTATTGAAGGCAAAGCCATAATTCTCCCTTGACTTTAGTAGAACCAAAGACTGGCTCAGCACATTTTAATACCATAAAATTTCTCACTTCATGAGAAAACTTGAATGGATTTTCTGTTTTCACAATTCGACTCTTCTATTTCCCAGAATCATTGGTGGGAAGAGTGGGTGTGAGCTCCCCATGAAAACACTCTATAGACCTTTCCTCAGAGAAAACAAAGAAGTCTGAGCCTGAATCCACAGTATTTCTCCCCAGTATTTACTGAGTAGATTATTATCAGCCTATCAAAAACAGATGCACAGATTTTTGATGCCTTTTTTCTAAACTGAGTCAGCTAGTGACATATGTCTTTAAAGATCAACCAGCAAAATCAAATTTCCAGTGAAACACATATTTTCTTATTTAATTTTATATTCAGTAGAGAAATAAAGGGATAAACAAGAGGATAAAAAGAGAAATATACAAAAAGGACACATTTTGTTATCTGAGAGGTCCATTTGAGCATCTTCTTTAACTATATATAACATAAAATGATTCTCTGTTCTTGGCAAATTTGTTCCCCCACAGAATTTGTAGAACATTTCAGTCTTCCTAATGCCCTTTTATTCCTATTCAGTGAGGCTTTTTTAATTAACCAACCCCACTATATCAATTGTGACTCTACTTTGTATCTGGCTGTCTGCTAACATTCCTTTTCAATCTTCTGTGATGGACTTTCTCAAGAGGTTTTTTCAAGCCCAGATAAATGTCACCTTGTTCTCCTTTATCGCTGTTATCTGCGAACCTGTTCTCACACGCAGCAGTACAGTCCACAGTCATGTTACTCACAGTGTTTTATAACATTGCCTTGCCATCCCTTAACATATGTTTAGAAACACCATATCCTGTGAGGAAACGGAAGTTTGTACACTTTATGGAGCTAGAGAAGTATATCAGTCCAGAGTCATTATGTTAATATATGTAAATAGCCTTTATTTATATAGGTTGGTGACTATTTAGATTTTCTGACTATTGGTGAAATCAAGTCTTTAATCAAAACTATAATCTACAACTATTGGAAAATTAAATACAATTTTAGGAACATGGAGTATAGTGTATTTAGTTACTCAAAATCCTGACTCAATGTAATTAGACATAGACATTCATAAAGTTACCACCTATTCTCACAAGGTAAACTATGCAAATGGTTGGAGATCTCAGCATTAATATGTAGCAAAAAGTCAGATGCATCAAAAATTTCTATTTTTTACATGTCATAGGCCTCTAAATTAAAATTACAATAGTTTACATACCCAAAAATATAACAAACTGACACAAGAACATACTACGAACCCAGCTGCAGTTCCAAACATACACTGCAAACAGTCAGAGAGGCATGATCACAGTCATCATCCTGGAGTTTGCTGAAGGCCTCAAGACCTTCCTTAAGGTCACCTTCCATATCTCGAATTCACAAATGCTACATCAAGAAAGCATATAAAACTACAGTATATCTCACATAGTTAACCTTGAAAAACAAAAAAGGTGTGGGTTTTTTCAGGTAATATCATCGAGTTATGACACAAAATGAAATTCGAATATATAGTTTGGCAATTAAACACCTCAGTTATATCATTAGTTGTATGAAATTCTCATTAGTTATGTCATGAGTTGTGTGAAATTAACCCATATTGTGTAAGGAACAAATCCATCCCAAAATTACTCTACCAGCAAGGTCCAAGTAGGTAATAGAATTCTGACATTCACACACTAGCATCTCAGGACCTTTTTTGGACCAAGGCTGGCTGGAACCTCAGAGAAAATGTCCGTAGCAGACATTTCCATGCATAGATTTAGGGACAGTGATTTATCCTTCCCGTGTGTGCGTGTATCACCTGGTCTTACATAAGCTCAGGCATGTAGACTTTGGAAGTATTTGGAACCAATCCAGACATATATTATGAAGCACCAGACATATATTATAAGGACAGTTAACTTGAGAAGAGGTGGGAGAATGGAAAAGGAAAGAAGTATAGCATTATGGACACAAGAACTCTTTCAGAGGGGATGCTGATTACAGAGAGAATATTTTAGGCCCATTGACCTTACAGAGCACACAGAAGAAGGAGTTAGTCGCAAATAAAAAAAGGGATGTAAAAATCAAGTGCCTCAAATGAGTACCCAAGATACCCAAATGAACTTAGGAGGACAAGAAATAGAAGGATAAGACTTGAGGCAAATTTGAGATGTGAGAATTCTCATTCACTTAAATGTACTCAGAAGCAGAAAACAAAGGTTGTTCCAATAACACCAGTACATAAATACCAGTGGGAGGATGTTGGGGCCCTCCCCCCTGCCATGTAGTCCTGGGAGAGGGGCCCTGAGGGGAGGTACGGGGTTTTCCTGCCCCTGCTCAGCCTCGTTCCCATTGGTTGTTTTGTGTTCCCCTGCGCAGCCAAGGACCCTCGGGTCCCATGATTGCCGCAGTTCCTCGGCAGATCCCGGCCATGCGGCTGGAGAAATAAACATCTCTGAAACATCTACCACAAATCTGTCCATATATATTTCTTTCCACGGGCCTCGTTGTCTGATATGCGTGTTGCAGTATCCGCACTGTAACAGGAGGAGAAGGGAGCCGTGCGAGCAGAGCAGGTCTTGGCAAAAAAAAGCACTCCGTAGGACTTTATTACCAGACCAACAGCAGCACCTTGTGTAGCTGAACCCCAGCAGCAATTGCCTTAAACTTCCTTGACTCAGGTCTGTTTTTCAGGGTTAGCATCTTGGTACAGTACAGGTCATGATTAATGCTACTGAGCAGAGGTACTTGGCATTCACTGCTCATGTGGGATCCACAGAGTTCAGTGATCAGTTTGACATGCAGTTTCACTGTGGATGTGTGGGACATGCTTCTGCCCTGTGGGCCCTGGAGAACATGGGGGTCACCGTACCTCCCTGAAGGCACAGTCTGGCTCAGGATACATCAGGTGCTGAGGCTTCAACTTCACACCATCCCTTCTCAGATCCAGGTAATAAAAAGAGAAGAATCTAGGTACACCCTGGAGATGGGAATTACCTTCTCATTTGTATTCACTGTGGCCACACAATAGTAAAATGGCTTTTTCTCCATATATTTAACAAACCAAAGCAACCACTACCAACATCAATAATTTCTTTGAGCCTTCAGCAGACCTGAGTAGAACTGACTCCACCCAGTTGGAATTAAATATATCAGTAAATGGGAACAAACAACACAACAAAGAGACAATTTTAAGTCTGTAGATCGTCTTGCTGCAAAGATCAGTTCACTCTCCTAGCTCACCCTTACTTTCTAAAGAATTGGGAACCATGACAGTTAGTAGTGAGAGCACAGATGAAACTTGGTGGAGAGATTTTCAGTTACAAAGGATGCTCTTTTGCCCATTTTCTAAAGGCAGGAACAATTTCTCTGTCTTTCAAAATCTTCCTGAGTCTGACATAAACTTGTGTTTAGTGAGTCACCCTTTTTGATCATATTTCTTCTGTTATATGCACAGGGCTAAAAATAAAAAAGCATTTCATGAAAATTTTATGACAGAGATATAGGATATTGTAACAACAGTTTCATAAGATTTGGGTTTAATTTGACTTTTTTTTAACACTGACTCTTCCACAGCTGTTGCAGGAGGCTTTAACCTGAAAACAGAAACAACTTCAATTAGACTTTTGCACAGAAAAGGCCTTGCATTAGCAAAATGGTGTGGGAAGATTCAGGTGTGAAGGATGCAAGTTACACAGTTATTCACATTCTGAAGGAATATCTAAGTGACATTTTGGTCATAAGAACACTTAGATAAGAATAGAAAATAGGAGTTTCTAGACTACACCAAGTTATAAAGCTAAAGAAAGAAATTGGAAAAGTCCAAGTGTGCTGTCATATCTCTTAGCAAAAAATGAACAAAGCTTATTTTAAAATATTTCTATTTTTCAAAGAGTAAAAAAGAATGAGAATGCTCTTCAAAAACAAGGTAAAGATTTGGTTTGTGAAAGCATTACTATATAAAAGTCTGTGCTTTTGGTGCTTCCAACAAAAAGACCTTGCTGGATATCTTTAGTTTGATAAGATAAATTGTGAGTGTTAGCATGAGGGATTGGTTTGTGTTAAAGATGAAAGATCTGTTCACAAAAAATTGCAAGAGCTAAAACCCTCTTTTACTATAAATAGTTTAATGCTGAAGAATTTTCTTGCCATCAAAAAAAGATTTGCAAAGCTAAGTGTGACAACAGAGCTAAATTCACACTGATGAAATCAAACAGCGTTAGAAAATGGCTGAGCATGGTGATGAAGTGACTGTAAGGAAGGCTGGCAGAAAAGCACTTTTCTAATAATGTGGAAGATGCCCAAGGTGTGAGCACACTAGGCAGATTATTGGCAACAATACACTCCAGGCATATAAATAAAATTTCTCTGTCATACTTTTTGCTGCCAAATTAGTACAGCAACTACACAGTCACTGACCCTTTTGGAAACCCTAACTTATTGCCATCACTGGTGGTAAGAAAAGAAAAAGAAAGTCAAGCTATGCCTTTTTGACTCTTTGTGTTAAACAAAAATTAACTGACATATTTCCCACATGAGATTAACTGTACGCCTCTGTCATACCCATGCACAGCAAGCTACTAACAGTCAGATTGCAGTCCTCAGAAGTATAGGAATATTATGACTTGCTGCTTGGTTCCAGCTGTGTGTCAGATCATGCTTTTAACTTACTTTCTGTGGATTCCAGGGAGAGAAGGATTGAATACAGCTTTGTGTGTGGAAGTCTTCTATTATAAATCAGCCATGATATCTCAGCCCCTGAGTCCATTCTAACATTTTTGTTAGCAGAGTATGTCTCTTGACTTGCAGCTTATAAGGCACTTTTTTATTCCAGAGCCAAAACCAATTTGGTGTTATTGTAGTTTACTACTGCAGCTTAATTGTTGAGGATGGTGTGATGCATTTGACTTATTAAAGAGAAGAACCAATATATTTATTGATATAAACAGCAATTTGACAAAGTTGGATAGCAAAAGCTACAGTGATTTAACAAGGTTTGATGGCATGGTGCAGTGATTATTTACTGCACAGAGGGGAGGGTCAGACACAGCTGTTAGGGACACTCTCCTATTGAGGCATGAGATTCAAAAAGGACCCCCTAGGACTCTAAATTCCTTCTGGAAGGGGAGTTTAGGTGCAGCTGGATCCAGACTTAGTCCCAGACTTGGTCAATTATTTATGTTTAAAGGACTATGTGTGTACAGTCAACCCTTTGTATCACTTAAGTAAGATGTCGAAGTTTAGCATGCTCGTGATCACTTACCAAGAATCTGTTGTGGCACGGAATCTCTCAGCCTCACGGAGTAACCCTGAGAGTTGCCCCTGCTCAAGGGAAGATCCCAGCCTGCCGACCATGGCCATGCAGGGGAGATAATGAGCCCTGGGCTGTCCGCTATTTATGTGGCAAGATGATTGATTTATAGTCATATTTGTGTACCAACCATGTTTTGGATGACACATGCTCAACTAGCCCTCATCTGTTGGTCAAGACTGAAAGCTCTTAGCTGTTATGGTGTTATATGGCTTCCCCAAGTTCAGCCAGCTGCAGCCATCATGTCCACCACTGGCTGCTATTGCTTAAGCAGAAAGGAGCAGAGCTGAGCACACTGCCACACTAATTCACCACGACACTGATCTCAGTGGTGTCATGCTATTATGGAGCTGCTGCATTCAGAATTGTTACATGATCTTTTCAATGTGCATTGCAGCAACATGTAGTCCGAGTACATGTTACTTTTCTCATATTAGACAGAGAAAACCATGCTGTAATAAAGTGTAGCAATAATGTCTTAAAATAGACCTCTTTTGATGTTGTTCCCAACAAAACAGCAACCATGTAAACAGAGAGAAAGCCTTACCAAAAGTCACCGTTAAGAAAACAAAGGGCACCTTAGAGTGAATTCCACCCCCACTGACTTGCTTTCTATGAGGAATATTGTGCATGTCCCCACATTTTATGCAGCTTGTTAAACACTTTTACTCAGTAATTCCGGTTTTATATGACTACATAAGCAAGAGCTGTTTACTAATTGCTTAATTAATTATTTAATTATTATACTTGCAGGTTAGTTTAAGAGATATTACTATCACAGTATGACAGACAGATTTCTTACAGCCTCAGAGAGGATGGCAGAGAAGATCCAGTTACCCAGGTCCCACAGTACAGAACTTCCTGCATTCAGTTATTTTACCCTAATACACCCTTTTTCTTCCACCACAAAACCTGACCACAGCCATACCACTGTACTTTCTATAACGCTTCCAAAACTGTAGCCAGTAAGAACCAAAATACCTCCTAAATGTCACCACTTTTATATCACCAAAGTCAAGCAGAGGTCGTGCCCTGAATGACATTTCTCTGCAAGTGGTTTTTCTTCTACTTCTGTGATCCTTAGATTTCCTGTTCATCCTTGCAAATTGTTTTATCCTTCTATACATTTCCTGTGTTCAAATTTCAATGGTCTCACAGCGATTTGTGGTGCTGTGTGTCCACCTTACCCAATAGTCTTCAGACATTACAGCTGTACAGCTGAAACTCAGCTGCTTGTTTCTTCCCCATGGACAAATACAAACCACAAAATACTTTTGGTGGCAATCACTCACCTCCTTATAAAAAACTGCATTATTTCTAAAGCCAAAGGATTAATATGCTGCAATAAATCAATTCAGGAGAAGTCAAATCACATGGACAAAAAGGAAAAATCATTTCTTCTTTCCTTAGCAAGAGCAGGAGGACTGAGCTTGGGTAGCATGCTTGGAGAGTGCAGAATTTACCTGAAATGACAAATGGTTACTTCAGCCTTGGCACCCACACAGTGACACTGATCTACAAAATCACAAATACATCTCACAGTGTGGAGCTTATTTACATTCCCAGCTGAGCTCCTGTGTAACATCCATTGAAAGGCTGCTGCCTGCACTTAAGTCACATATAGCAAATATGAAATTTTATCTGCTCAGGAACTCTGAGTTAAAAAGCTGAAGTATAGTAACAGCAAGGTTTAAAAATGAAGTAGCGGGGTAAATTAGCACTCCTCATCAACAGAGAATTAATAAAACAGAAAATAATTCCCCCCAAAAAAAGTTGTAATAATATTTTAGAGATGGAAGAGAAGTTGTGGTGGGCAGCTCCTAAAAGAGATACAAATGAAGAAACTCTTCATTTGTCAGTGTTCCTCGTGTATCCTAAACTACAAAGTGCAACACAGGAGCCACGCACTCTGACAAAGAATTAATCCACTGTAAATTTTATCTGAATTAAAACTATTTGAGGTCTACGACTTTGGAAGGGTATGGCAATAGATGCTTCAACTGAGCTGAGCAAAGATATTCTTGTATTTCCATGGCAACTGTCATGTACAAACATGGCCATAAAGGTACAAAGTGCACTCAGCACTTTAGGATGAAATATGAGACCATGCAAGAACATAAGTAGGTATGGTACTTCTTTGTTTTCATGCTGGGCCATAGAAAGTTGTTTAGAAGAAGAATAGGCTTTTGGACCTTCATTGACTTTAGATCCTTCCAAGATTGCTTACATCACAGATGTAGAGATAAAGATTATTGAAGTTATTATTCTTCTGTCTTAACCATATATATTCAGTATGCCACTATTTACCTCCACAAAAAAAGTCTAAGTGCAAGATTCAGCTGTTTCACGTAGTGACCTTGCGTTTTGATGCCACTTGAGGTCTGACATCATCAGCTAAAGGAGTGATTGTGACCTGTAGGGCTTCTGAACTCAGGAGCGCTGCTACCTGTGGTTTGGTGCTGGATTTTTTCATGAAAGGGAGCAGGCTTTTGTTCACAGGGAAACACTCCTGTCACGTACACTATGACTGTCGCAGTGGTAGCAATCTTCCTATGGGCAGGCAGATTGCGCAGGTCAGCAGGGTGTACTTACAAACTGCATCTTTTGACTGCAATGCAGACAAGAGAGCAGATACTGTTAGAATGCTTATTTCTGTTTCTAAGTAAGAAAGGGGCCTTAAGCATTATTTATGATTTTCATCTAGTTGCTGTTCAAAATAAAATGTGTTAATACAACTTCTATTTTTCTTTGTATCCAGGTTCTCCAACTTCAAACTAGATAATATGACCAATAGGCTACAGAAGCGTTCTCAACTCTCTATGAGCTTAATACTCCCAGCAGCATAAGAGCCCAGCTGTAACAGCAGCCATGGAGAGCACTTATCCCTCCTTAACAGCTGTAAATCTTATATCAAGGGTACTCCAGTGAGGCAGGAAAAGTGTAGTTGAATTCTCTCACATAGAACTGGGGACAGAACAAAGGATTGACTCTGGTCAGTGGGCTTGAAAGACACATAATATTACATTTACAATCATATTTTTAAAGAAAATAATAAAATAGCTTTATTCATGACATTCAAAGCAAATTTGCAGATTATGGTCTTCAAGCAAGTTTCTGAACTATAATTCCCAGTCCTATGAAGGTAACTCCCCTGCAGTCCTGAGTCAGTCACAAAAGACAAGGAGATACCAGTACAGCCTGAACTAAACCTGTGCAGCTCCTACTTAATTAGTATACAAGACTAAATTATGCTCCTGAGAAACAGAATTTTCATGACAGGACATGTACCATGTCCTTGTGTTCGAGACTGGGTGCTGAATTCCAGCCCAGGCCCTTTTCACTTGAGCTTTACAGGTAAGTTGTGTATCATCTCACAGTAAGAATCCATGAAATGTCTTGTTTCCAATCCCCAAGTGCCTACAAAGCATTTCCTTGCTTTGTAACACACTGTTTTTCTAAGTTAAATTTAACGTCAGAATATCCAAATATTTTTATTGTGAAACTTTTGCACTCGGTTTCTTTTTCTGGGAAAATTAATACAGAAGACTAGTTCCCTGGGGAAAAAAAAAACCAAAAAAGTCAGAGAGAGCATGACCTCTTGGAGGCAATTTCATTTATGACAACTACCAGACCTCTGTAAAATTTCATCTATCTCTCTACTCTCCAGGTATTGTAAATGTGATGACATCTCCTCAGCACATTACATCTTCAACTTCTTAATTCAAAGCTTCTGGTCATCTTATAAAAAGCAATGATTTATATCTAAATTTTTGTTCTGCTTAAACAGAACTTCTGTATGTATATCCTTCTGCATATTTCACTGCGAAATAAAGAAGTCTAGGAAGGAGGTCCATAGTCCTACCACACACATTTGTTGATGAGTAATTATATGAGCTGGAATCCTCTACTAGCTACACAGCTCCCTGTTTTCAGTCATGAACTTTTTACAGTGGGTACTTACTGCTCTCTTTCATTATCTATGCTCTCTCTGATTCTCAGACAGAGCTTAAGCATCACAGAGAGTAAGGAGCTGGCCTCTCGTTCTTTACCTTGCTACTTGACATACAAGGTCTCCTTGCTTTGTCAGCCAAAAAGGAAGCTTCTCTTTATTTCCCATTTCCCTCAAATATACACAGAATGGCATTTTATAGCATTGTGTATTTGTAGGTATTGAATACAGCTTGAGGCTGAATAGTTAGTCGATCTTACTGCTGTACATACAAATTAACACATCCCTACATTTCGCCACTGATAAAAAAGAGGAATTAAATTATGGAACCATCTAGACTGAACTTTGAATTATCCTATCTATACTCTTGTTTGCAGTCAATCACCAGAAGCTTTCCCTTGTTACTGATGTTGCAGCTGTGCTCCCAGAAAGATCATTACAGTACCCGTGCCCCTCTCACTCAGGCAGGCAGGATGCTGATCAGCAGCAAACACACCCAGCACAGAGTGTGTGCCCAAGCCTGCCCATCCTCAGCAGCTTCCACTGATTCACAGTGACTCTAAAGAAACTGTATTCTGTAAGACAGAATATTTATTATCCTTTTTCCTTGTTATTTTCTTTCAATGACAATTTTCTTATTATTTTCTTATTATTTGTCAAATGCTAAGTGAAAGCATATCAGACAGTGGATGATCTGGGGTTATTGTTTGAATAGTAGGAGCTTGTATTGATATTCACACTGTGTAATTAATCTCCTAAATTGTGTGTTTCTTTTCACCATCAGAAAATTATTAAACCTATATAGAGCTTTCAAAATGGCTTTGCACCATCTCCCTTTGTGAGTGCATGTCTGAGTGAATATTTGTATGTAGGTTAATCACAACACACATATTCACATCTGTTTTCTTAAACAGAAGGAACATCTCACACATTTTGAATTAATATTTTGGAATAAATTTTTCAGTGTTTTCCCACCTTCTGTTGAGATGCACACTGGGACTGGTGAGATGACTAACACAAGACAACTGTTTCTATATTTTCTTCCTGCAAAGATCTTCATGGTCAAACACATACAAATATACACATAACTACTCTGAGTAATTTATTGCAAAATCTTCCTTGACATCCTTTTCCTCTTCTTCCTTATCTCCTTACAAGCCTGCCATATTATATCTGTTGTTCTATTAAAGCAATTTTAATATTGATTGAAAGAGAACTTTACCAGTGAACAGGAAACTATAAACATATTGCTGTAAAATAAGAATTGTCCGTTGATAAATTAAAAGCATCATGCATCTGACCATGCACTAAGAGAACCACTGAAGCAAACTGTCTCAGCTAATTCAGTGAATTAGTGGCGTTTACTGGTTTGCAAAAACCAGAACACACAGAATTTTTTTGTTGTTGTTGTTGTTGGTTGGTTGTTTTTTTCTGTTTTTGTAGCTTTTTGGTTGTTTGGTTTGTTTTTGGGGGGTTTTCTTTGTGTGTGTTTTTTGTTTGGTTTTGTTTACCCTTCCCTGGTTCACCACATTTAAAATGGAAGACAGAGAAAATTTCTTCTTATACTTCATATTCTATTCCTCTCTTTTGTTGCTTTATTTGTACTACCAGAGATATAAGTTATACGTTAGTAGAGGTTCTATCTGGAAATTCCCTTTTTAGGGTCAAATACATCCTGCCTCATTTTCCCAGTTCCCAAGCGTAGATGTTCAGTCCCAGGGGTGACAGAAGTTAAAATGAAACCGCTGAGACGCCAACTTTTACTTTAATTAGATACCTTTTAAGGCCAGTAGAGGGCGATACAGCTCTCTTAATTAAGTCCTTTTTCAGCAGTTTCCAGGAAAATTTATTTCCCCCCATTCCTCTCAAGGATACCTTTCAGTGCTTCTGAGCTTCAAACGAGAATAAAAAATCCAGTATTGCTCACTTGGCTCTTGCCCAGTTGGCTCTGAGCTTTGTGTGGGCAGAATAGGACACTCTCCCACAACCTAGAAGAGGACCTTGACTTGAGCCAGCAGCTGAAGCCATAAATTTAACACGGTCATGATTGCTGCTTCCCCTGAGGACTTTCCTTTTTGCCTTCCAGCACAAGTACTGAGTATTGACAGGCAAGAAAGGTGATCAGGGTGATGTGAGATTAAAGGGGAAGGTACTTAGCAAAGTCAGGATTCTATAGGGTTAGCGAGCCAAAGAACTATTCTGGGATCTACATTGAAGTGTAGAGCCTGTTTGATCTTGTCTCATTAAGCAGGGGGAAAAATACCAACAAAACAACCTTTTAATGTTAACTCCTATTATTGTGTGATTCTTAATTCTCTCAAACACTTCAATCCCACACAGGATGATACTACCATAAGGTCCCCTATGAAAATATTATGGGATGTAATAAAAAAAATTTAAATGCATGTCTATGGAAGAGTAACTAAAATAACTAAACACATGACAATTAACTTGGTACCTGGCCATGCTACGTAGCCTCAGCAGCACTCCTGCCCTGCAGGGGACGTAAAAAAATGTTGGCTGCTCAGCATTTCTCTCTTTGCATACTACTTTTTCTGGAAACTGCTGGTAGTGGCAATAAGGTTCATATTTATATAACAGCTTTACCATGGTTGCTACCTGTTTTGCAAGCTAAAAACATTTTTTACTTTGTTTGCACAGAGCTCATTGGGCTTTGTGCCTGTCAGTGTATTTCTGCTGCTCTTATAAGAGGACTTATTTAAGCTGGGCTGTGAGCAGAGCTCAATAAAGAGGAACAAGAGAGTATGATTTCATCATAAACACTTTAGAAGATGCTCTTTAGATGGAATGCTCGTTAGATGGGATGAGAGCCTTTATCTGGGGTCCAAGGGAGTAAACCCTCAAAGTTGGTAGGGCAGCTCATGAAGTCCTCTAAGCTTAGAGGACACGTGGTCCTCTAAGCAGCATAGTTGAAAGACTGAGTGACACCTACAACCACAGGCCCTGGCATACAGTAAAGCCATGGAGCAGACTGAAGGCTGCCCAAGAGTTACATGTCCCAGGCCTAATTTCTCTATGAAACTTTTCCTTCTTGTTCTCTCTCTCTCTCTTCCTCTCTTCTCTTGCCCTCCCTAACTGCTATTATCCTTGTTTGAAGTGCTTAGCTCATTGCACTTGGCTACAAACTTTGTCACACATTCAGCACTTCAAAATGCTTCTGCAGTAGCAACGAAAATGCTCAATTAAGTTCAGATGGGAAGAAGAGGAAGAGAAGAAAGAGGAGTTTATAAAGAATTGATTATATTTAATGCTATATAGGCATCTAATGCTGGACAAAGGAAGGGTTGTGCTCTATGAAGGTAGTACCAAGAAAATAAACAGACCAATTTTAGTCAGGAATTACTAGATCAGGACTAGCTCTCAGATATGATCAAGATTCCTATTTCTTCTCTTTCTCTCATGGACACTGCTTCCAAAATGAGAATAAAAGGCCCATTATTGCCCACTGGTGGTAGTATTCAGACATACCAGCCAACAATAGAAAATAGCTTATATTTCAATAAAAACTATTTTCTAGGTTGCTGTTATTGAAATATCTGGATGAAATAAAGAAAGAATGCTGCTGCTAAGTCACTTGTGCTCAGGCTAATGTCACAGAATTTATGGCTATAATTTTTTAATAATGAATCAGTTGCCTTAATGTATTTGCAGAGCCATGCATGGCAGGAATATTATCTTCACAGACCACAAGGTCTATTAATCTAATAGAAACAAGCAGTAGAGAATACAGATATTAAATCTAGATATAACATCTAGAAAAAAAACAAAACAAAAGAAAACAAAACAAAAGTAACTACATTTGACTATTCTTCAGCTCTTGAAGCAGTTATTAATATAATATTAGGAAAAAATACACCTGTATGTAGATTTTCCCTTCTTCAAATACTGGTGAAGTTACAGTGATCTATCTTCTTCACAGTTGTCATATTTTTCAGCATATGTGTATATATATGTATATAAAATAATCTGTTTATAGCATATGTAGTTATGACAAATTCCTGGAAGTTACCTATATTTTTAAAGCTTCAAGAACTTTATATACAGAGTTACAGATCATATTCAAGTACAGATTAAATCTTTGCAGCTCTCCATTAATAACAGCTATGTCCAGAAACTAATTTCTCTTCTGTAACTACCGTCTTATCAAAAAGAAATGAAGATTATGAAGAGATTAGAGATCCAACAGTCAGAAACAACAAGCTATCTTAAATTTACTGCTTATAGTATTTAGATATTGTAATACAAAATTAGTTTTGTTGTTTTACCTGTTAGCATTTTAATATGATCACTTATCAGAGGTTTTTACAAATCTTGTTTAGTTGACTTTCAGTAAGGTTCAACCTACTATGTGATTTAGGAGTTTTTAAAAACATGAAATTATGATTACCACTGAAAACCTGGTAAGTAGGTACTGAAATGGTATGTAGGTACTGAAATGCTTGAAATCTGGACTTTCTGGCTGAAGTAGTTGGTTGCTGAAAAGCTGCTGCAGGAAAGGGACCTGGGGGTCCTGGTCAATGGAAAGCTGAACATGAGTGAGCAGTGCCCTGGCAGCCAGGAGGGCCAAGCATGCGCTGGGGGGCATCAGGCACAGCAGCACCAGCCGGGCAAGGGAGGGGATTGTCCTGCTCTGCTCTGCACTGGGGCAGCCTCACCTCGAGTGCTGGGAGCAGTTATGGGTAGCACAATATGAGAAAGATATAAAGCTCTTAGAGAGCATCTGAAGGAGGACAACAAAGATGATGAAGGGCCTTGAGGAGAAGCTGTGTGAGGAGTGGCTGAGGGCACTTGTTGTGTTCATCCTGCAGAAGAGGAGACTGAGGGGAGACCTTATTGCAGCTACAACTTCCTCACGAGGGAAAGCAGAGGGGCAGACACTGATCTCTGCTCTGTGGTGATCAGTGACAGGACCCAAAGGAATGGCCTGAAGTTGTATCAGGGGATGTTTAGGTTGGACATTAGAAAAATGCTCTTCACCCAGAGGGTGGTTGGGCACTGGAACAGGCTCCCCAGGGAAGTGGTCACAGCCCTAAGCCTGGCAAAGTTCAAGAAGGGTTTGGACAATGCTCTTGGGCAAATGGTGTGTCTTTTAGGGGATGTCCTGTGCAGGGCCAGGAGTTGGACTCATTGATCCTTGTGGGTTCCTTCCAAGTCAGCTGATTATGTCATTCTGTGATTCTATGATATGCAAACAAAAATGTGCATATAGAAAATGAAGTTCTAGATAATTATTAAATTTAAATTAATTAATTAATATATTAATCTTCTCTTTCAGAAAACACACATTTTTTGTTTTAAAAAGTCTGTAATTAGAAAATAAAAATCATCCTCTTTAGTAAACACCTTATTGAATTCTTATCAGGTTTTAGTATTAGTTTTTTCCCTGAGCATTTAATGTTTTCAGTTTCTGAGAGAAAATCATGAACTGTGGTTTATCACCCCTTCACATTCCAGGGAAGGGTTCTGGGACACCGCAGTACGGACTCCATTTCATTTTTAACATATTTCTACAATCAAGTACTTTAATCTGAAAATGTAATCTTCCCATTTTATATATTGGATCTGTCCAAGTTTTTAATCATTACAAATACATTATCTGAAAAATCCTGTTAGGAATTATAAAGCGTAATTTCCGTAGACTGGAATTACAAGGCTCATGAGAAAAGTTTTGCTCAGGAAGGACTTTCAGAAACAGCCCTGAAGGAGAGGCATTTCAGCACTGAGTTGCACTATTCAGAAGAGCCCTTTGCGACCAACCAAAATTGCAATTCTTTTCTTGTAAGATTTAACAACAGTATTATGTTCCAAGAGCCAACCATTCAAGTATAGACAATTTAAAAAAAGAGCTTTAAAGTGAAAAGGCTATAGCAGAATATGGTCTATAAAATGAAGGTGAAACAGCTAAGTAGGGAACTTGATACTTCCAGGACCAACAATAAAGTATCTTATTTTCCTTTTGGCCCTGGTCCACTTCATGAGATTTGTGACCAAGCAGTGTTGCCATCACACAGCCCTTTGCTTTTATTCTCTTGGAGTCAGCCAGAGAGGTATACTGGGGAAAGTGTATCCATGTCAGAAAATAATCCCAAACATTATTTTTGTCAGTTTCAGCAGAAGAAAGCAAAATAGAACAACTCAAATGAAAGCTAAGCTGAGCAGAACATTTTGCATGAGTTCATCTATCCAGCCAAAGAGTTGGGTTAAGAAATTACAACATTGGGGCACCCATGATTAACTATTTTTCCAGTAGTGAATAAAGGGGCTTGGGGAGTCAGGCAAAATAAATGGCAGTTCAGAGAAACCCAAATTAATAAATGCTTTTTGAATTACCTTTCCCGAGATACCAGTCAGAGTCCAATGGTCTTCCCAACACTATCACAAGCTAGCTCCTTAATTCCCCCTCTTACTCCACTGTCACTGCCATGGTGTCTCCATTCAAATCCTTGTCATTACAATGATCCTGCTCTGCTCATCTTCTCCAGTCATTCTTTAAAGATTTTCTATAAAGAAACAGTAGTAAAGAAGATCCCTCCCCTAAATCTTTATAGCAATAGGAAACCGCTGCTGGTGAGTCTCCCTCTCTGCTTCCTCTCCCTATGCCGCCTGCAACATCCCCTCTTCCGGTTGCTGCTGGGTCAGCCTGGCCAAGGAGAATGACAGAACACATCAAAAGAGCCCACCAAGCATGAGCAGGAGCACTGTTTTACATTTAGGAAGACCAAAATAAGTGACCTGGATCGTCGCAAAGATGATCTATGAACTGAATCCTGCAAACTGATTACAACTAACTCATAAAACTTTTCAGCAAAGGGATTTTTTCCAGACTTCCACAAAAACTTTGCACACCTGCAGTTTTCTAAAAGTCTGGGCTTTTATTTACTCAGCAAGAAGTGTGAGTAGTGAACCTCCCAGATATAAAATGACTTAACAGTTCTCTAATTATCAGCTTTCTTTGAATTCCACATGATTAGAAAGAATGTAGCACCATCCCAATACCATTTACCTTAGTGACACTCTGTGAATGTACAACAATAAGAAATCTTCTCCGACAAAGAAAGAAATTTTCAGCATTTGATACTAGTATTCACCATATATAATCTACCCTAGTGCTCTACACTCACTACTTGCCTTCTGAGATTCTGTACCACAGGTTGCTCTGTTTGTGTGCAATTTATAATACAAGTATTATCCATAATTAGAACTGATAAACAAGAATTGGCAATTAGAGGAACCATAAGCAATTTTTCACCCTCTCTGAACAAAATGACTAAACTACAAGTGACAAGCTTGTAAATTAAAAATCTGAATAAAAAAACTTTATTACGAGTGTGTCATATGTGAGTCAAGTGGCATATAATTAGATATGTAGTCATTTTATTACGGTTTATTTGTTGCTGGCTCATAAAGACTTTTTATCTGGAAAAGCTCCCTGACTGTGACATTTTCTGTAGAGTGGCCATGAAAGGAAGTGTTGAAACTTTGTCACTAAAGACTTGTAAAACTGCTTGAGAAAAATTACATAAACAAACTATCCTAGAAGATGCTTGCAGGAGTTACATTTGGAAGTGGTACAAAAAATTAATTTCTGAAAACAAGCTCGCTTTCATTGGACAACAAGTTTTGCTTTAATTCTTTTTGCTTCAGTTTATTACACAAGTCATTTACCTTTTCCTTGGAAATGAAAGAGAACTCAGCTTAGGTAGTGCACTAATGATAAATTTTATTGGGTTTACATGTCAAGGTTTTCATAGAGGGGGAGCTGTAGCAGTGGCCTCTGCAAGAAGAGGCCAGGATGTTCCCTGTGTTGGATGCAACCATTCCAAAATCGACCCGCCCCTGGCCAAAGCTGAGTCCATCAGTAATGCTGGTGACAACTCTGTGATAACATACTTTAGAAAGGCTAAAAACACAACATAGCAGCTTTGAGGGAGAAGAAGAAAAAAAAAGTGAAAAAAATAACCCTGCAGAAACCCAGGTCTGTGAAGGAGTGGGAGTAGGTGCTTCAGGTGCCAGAGCAGAGATTCCCCTGCAACCCCGGACAAAAATCATTGTGAAAAAAATCATTCACCTGCAGCTCATGGAGGACCATGATGGAGCAGACATCTACACTGTAGCCCACAGAGAATCACATGCCTGAGCAGCTGGATGTGCCTTGAAGGAAGAGGCAGCCTATGGAGAGGAGCCCACACTGGAGCAGGTTCCTGACAGGACCTGCTGACCAAGGGGAACCTCACATGCTGTAGCAGTATTCCCAAAGAACTATATCCCACAGGAGGAACCCCATGCTAGAGCAGGGGAAGAGTGTGAGAAGGAAGGAGATGCAGTGGCAAAGTGTTATGAGCTGACTACAGTCCTTATTCCCCATTCCATATGCGCTGCTTTGAGGGTAAGAAGTAGAAGAGTTGGGAATGAAGGAAGTCGAGCACAGGAAGGTGTGATGGAACTGTTTTTATTTATTGCTATCCTACTCTATTTTTAATTGTCAATAAAATAAATTAGTCTTCCCCAAGTCTAGTGTTTTTCCCATGATGGTAATTGGTGAGTGATCTCCCTGTTGTTACCTTGATTCACAAGCTTTTTCACTGTATTTTCTCTCCCTGCCCTGCTGAGGAGTGAGCAACCAGCTTGGTAGCCAGCCAAGGTCAGGCCATTACAACAATGTAAAGTTTAGCCATCTTAATCTCTAGTTTGAGACTTGAGGATGATCTCACTGATCTCTTCTGTTTTTCCTCAGTTCAGTATGGTTCAATATACAGAATGAAATTGGCACTGCCTAAGACAAACAGCATTTCTCTTCAGCAGACAGAAGAAATCCAGGCAGAAGAGTAGGTGTAGAAAATATGCACATTCTAGTTTTAGCAGTTCTTTCCAACTTTCCTCCTTTCCTCTTCATCTGTCCTCTCTGACACATTTCTCTACATTTTCTGTCTTCCAGCCCATCTCCAGAATAGAAGCATTCCTTTGTCCCTTCTCTGTCCCTGCCACCTCGTTTGTCCCTCCAAGTGCAGAAGGAGCTCTTGGTCATTCAAGTACGAGAAGGACAAAGGTAGCAGGACAAAACTCCTGAGGGCCAAGCTTAAAATAAACCTCGGTAAATTACTCTTCTTCAGCTTTTCTCCAGATCTGTTTGTGATGAACAAATACAGAAGCCCTGAAGAAATCACAGTAGGTTGCCCATACTGTGCAGATATACTGCACTACAACCTCAAGATAATAGAAAGTTATTGTTAAAGACATTCACATAAAACAATGTAATAGAAAATACCACCTCAGGTTAGAGCAGCACTATCTCACAGACACAGACCTGCACCCAATCTGCCCCAAAACTTTTCTTGAGCAAGAGAGGTGACCTTTAATGACTCAATGTGAAATGTCATGCCCAAGTTTTTCTTTCTATCTAACTAGTGCAATTGAATCACTCTAAATGCTGAAGAAATAAGTTTAAATTGCATTTATCATTCTTCTCAAAGCAACTATGCATTTAAATATAGACCAATTTTCTACGTAAACCAGTCCTAGATTTTATAGTTTTGTTTCACAGGAAAATGTTTACCAACTTCTGGTTGTCTTAATCCCCTTTTCAGTCTTCTTGTAGCTCAGGAACCTCATTATGATCCCACGAAGTTTTGCTTCCAGCATTGGCTACTGACACTGTTGAAAAGAATTGTACATTACAGCAGTCATTGGTGTGCTCTGAGTTAAACCAGTTTTCACACTGAATAGAACATAATGGTGTGCTCGGTCATCTTTGACCACTACAGCCTGTTCCAACTCCTCTGTGCCTATAGGTGTGTAGTGAAATCCTGCTTTAGTCATCATTCTCATCCAGTAAATCCATACTACATGGTCCACACTCCGCGTGAGTGTTTGTGTATTTCATAACAGTCCTGATGAAGCTTAACCTCTAAATTTCACCACTTAGTAGAGGAAACTGCTGGAAAGCACTAATTAGTGATGATGTAAGTTGTCAATATCGGCAATGCCATCAATCTGACCAATAAAATTGGGAATGCTTTCCTCAGTCTTGCCGTACTTGTGATTAGGTGGCAAAGGCTCTCAGAGGTATAAAATGAAAGCAAAGCACACTGTAATATAAAACATTCACGACATAGAAAATAGTGAAGAATTGTATTAGCTACTGACAGAAATAAATGTATTCAGAAACACTGTACTTATTTTCATCTTCTCAAAAATGTAGTTGCTGTGCTTATGGGCATGTGAGTCATGCTATGAACTCAAGGAAACGATGGGGCAAAAAAGTGACACATACACTGACTCCTGCCACTGAAGAAAAAAGAAATTTAGATTATCAAAATTCTTATGATGGCTCTCACAGAAACTTCAGCCTTGAGTGATCAAAACCATTAGGGCTATTCTTTCACAAAACGCACACACAGAAAAAGCAAACCTTTCCAACTAATTTCACTACCTACATGTCTCTCCTAGTGTCTACATTTTTATGGCATTATTTCAACTATGTATTCAGCTATAGCAATTTTCTTTTTCATAGATAATATGCTTTCAGTTTTCTCCAGCAGTTTTTTGGGGTGTTTTGGCTTTTGGGGATTTTTTTTTCCTGGGATGTAGGGTTGGGGGTTTTTTTGGGTGCTTTGAAACAGCAGAATGGTATGTATGTGGTTTTTTGAAGTATACAGTAGCATTATCCTCTATGGTTGTCTGGTTTTTTGCTTCCTTATAAACTTTATATAACTGCAGTGTTCTATCATTATTTATGATTTATTTCAGATTAGTATAAGTTACTATACTAAAGCATAAGTTTGGTTCCATTTATGTGCCCAGAATGAAAAATAAAATTGAATAGAAATTTGATCCCAGATTCTTTATATTGCCTCAACCCTGAATAATTTTTGTGTGTTTTTTTGATATTCTTAATCTAATTTTAGTCTCACTGAAACCTTCAGTTAATTTTCAAAGAGAGATATTAAATGTAGTACATTAACAGTGCCACCAAAATCTTACAGTGATGAAAACAAATGGAGAGTTTATAACAGTTTTAAAAATTAAAAAAAGCAGTAAGAAGCAGAGAGTGCAAAACTGAAAATTGATGTGACTGATCCTCAGCCCAGAAACCTGTCTGTGGGACTTAAATTAGTCCTTGTAGAAATGAAAAACAGGTCAATTTTTCTTTTTCTTTTAGTACTATAATGGGGGTTTCCTGCATGCTAATGTATAAAAACACAATTACTTTAAAAGAGTGACATTTGGGATCTATTCACTACTCAAATTTGTGGTTTTGAACTGACTTCTTCCAACTTCCAGAAAAGATCATATCCAATAAGATGTGGGTGCATATGACCCTCTTGTTCTTCAAGGGAAGAGACGTAGTGTTAGTTTAAGGTCAATGTTTACAGTGAATCCAATGTTCTGCTCCCACTACCCTTTGTACATTTTATTCAAATTATTTCCAGTAGCACACAAGAGAAAGACTCTTTAAAAGTATTAAAAAAAAGAAGAAAAGGAAAATCTACAGAAAGCATGTCAGTTATAATGGCAGTGCAAGCTAGACTCAACTTCTAAGACTGGCTACTTCTGAGAGCAAAAGCTCTAACCTCTTCTATCCTCCAACTGGGAGTCCAGACAAAGAGGATTATAGACACTGTGTTCACTTAAGCTCTCTTCTAAAAGTCTGTGTTAAGTATGCTTATCAAGGGAAGAGGAGAAAATGAAGGGTACCACAGTTCTTCCAGACAAAGGTACTTCTGGGCTTGCGCTCATGATTTTCAGGCACTTAAGAGCTGACCATGCAGACTTGGCATCTACATACAGCTGAGAATTTGCCCAGGGGATTGGGAGGAAGCAGCCTGAGGTGTGAAATCTGTTTCCACTGTAATCCCTAGCCATTTTTTAGGGAACTTAATGAACCCATTCTTGTTTAGAAACCTCAGGAGCCAAAACAGTCATGGTAAACGTTACCTTACGAAAAGAAAAAAAGTAGTTCCAAATTTTAGGGAGTGCTTTGTTTGTTTTAAAATATTATTTATTTATTTATATTATTTTAAACTGAACTGCTGTGAGCAAGAAAAATTGTTTTCCCATAACCAAAGATTAGCACAAAGATTTTTTTTCTTCTGTCCTCTGGAGCCTTCAAGAATCAGATAAGTTTAAATCTTCTAGCTGGTTAACTCTATTTCCTCTAAGTTTCCTCCTCCTGTGTTGTGAAATTTGCTGTACAAGCACTTTCTCATAAAGTTCAACTGCTGTATCAGGAAAAAAAAAAGAAAGAAAAAAATAAAAAGTTATATTTTCTGCAATACCTTAAGATTCTAGGTCTGCATATCCACACTGTGTCTTTACCAGTAATGAAGCTCACACTGGTTGTTTGCTGAACATCACTGATTCAGAGATAGTTAAAAGCTGAGACTCCTCTCATCACCACTGTCAGGTGATGCCCTGATATGCATCTTAAGGCTAGTTGCAAGGCATATTCTCATTAAAAAAAAGCCTCTGTTCTACATTAAAACCCACTTACAGTCCAATACTCAGACAGAAAAGTAGTTTTTAATCCATATTTTCTGTCTCTGTATATACATACATCGGAAAGTTGTCCGGCACTGGGGTAATTAGGAAAATAACATATTCTGTGTTTTATTCTGTGACTTGCAATAAGGACAAAAGAATGTTGCAAAGCATATAGTCCTCGT